>NC_056733.1:1508819544-1508944544 GCF_019279795.1 Protopterus annectens
TGAGTTTTTTTTTTATGTTATATGCGACCTCGGAGTTGTTATATATAAGTAGGGGGACTGTGGGGAGTGCAGCTTATCTGTAGTGTAGGGTTGTGTGGTTTATGTGCTGTGGGTGGAATGGTGTGTGTGTTCTGTGGTGTATGGTATATGTATGTTTGTGATTGTATGAGTCGGGATTGTGGGTTTTGGCTTTGTGAATGGTTTGACTTTATACTCTCGGGTTACTGAAATTAGGGATTTCAGTAATTCGAGTTTATGAAGTGAAACCATATGCACATATGTATATATATGTATATGGTATATACACGTAAGTAGGTTCTTTGTAGGCAATTAAACTGCATGTCTTTGGGAAGTAGCCTGATAAAGCTCATGACCGCACAAGGAGAAAATATAAACTGCCAATGATCAGAAGATAGGAATAAACACAGGATGCTGTAGTATGCGGCAGAGATCATGCCACTAATCTTGTGTGACAGTGAATGCATTCATAGTAAACAAAATTACAACTGCATGTAGGCAGGATATGCAATATTAGCATGCCCACTGCTACATTGTCTCTGCTGCACAGAATGTTTAATCATTCATGTGAATTTTTTCTGTTTGCAAAAAAGTTATCATGAACTTGTACATTAAGATTGGTATACATGTGCGCACCTAAATGTGACTTGCTTGAGTTATCAATACCTATAAATCATACAAATGTTAATAGCAAAGAAGAGGTGAATTGGTGTATATTTTGTTTTTCATTAATATATAATCTTCACCATTGCAATGTTTTATGAAACCATCTACCTGTATATGTTAGCCTAGAAAAGAAATGCTAGGATACATCTTAAATACCGACAATCAAATTTTTTGCATTAGTTATAGTATATACTGCACATATCCTTGGGCATATGACTGCATAGAGTCTGTCATATTTTCTTTGTTTTCTTTTTAATATGTCATTGTTTAATTATCTACCATAATAAATAGGAAAATCAATATTGACACCAGATATGTTATCACACAAATCTATAGCTAACCATAACTGACCATATTACAGGTTTGCACATCTTTTGAAATCCAGTTTTATTAAACTTAAAGATATTTCCTAGAGGGATGAGTAGTCTGCTAATATCTTTCTCATTTCTGACCTGTAAGGATGGTTCATATCTCCGCAATATGCAAAGATTATGAACTCATTGAATCTATGGGATTATATTGCTTAGGACCTTCTTTCTGTTCTGCTACATAATAAGCACACACTTGCTGGCAGTGAGCCTGCATCCATTTTGTTGAGACTGCATGCAAAATGTCTGAGAGAATAGCTGATTTCTTTCATGTGTAGTCCACAAAAATGTTTTTATTTTCTGATGAAGGTAATTTCAACATCTGTACCACATTTCTTTTCCTGTTGTGTTTCAAAGTTTGCCTTTCCAGTCAAAACATCACCCCTCCTATAGCAGGTCAATATATTTATTCAGTGATACACTACAGCTGTTAGCATTGCTCCTTCAGTGTGCTCGGTTACCCTGTTTGTTTTGTTTCCCACTTAGGATATCTTCTGCTGAGTATGCTTGTCCTATCTGTGTTCTTGAGGGTTTTAAAGGAAGTCAATGATTGCTTCCTTTGTCTAAATGACACACCAAAAGGTGATGTAGTAAGCCTCTAATTTGTGCATGTGTGTGTGTGTGCGTGTGTGCATGTGTGCATGTGTGCGTGTGTGTGTGTGTGTGTGTGTATGTGTGTGTGTGTGTGTGTGTGTGTGTGTGTGTGTGTGTGTGTGTGTGTGTGTGTGTGTGTGTGTGTGTGTGTGTGTGGGTTTGTGTGAATGCACATGTGCGTGTCATCCTGCTGGGTACTGCCATTTTATCAACGAATGGTTCTCTGTCTTATATCCTTATATCCAGCAAGTGCTAGAACAGGTTGTCATTTATTGCCATCATGAAAATGATGAACTGGGCACTAAGAAATAAGTAAATAAATGAATGAATGTAAGTTGCTACTTGTAATTCAAACCTCTTAGTTCTGCTACTGTTTTCTATGTGTGGAAACTGGCTAGATTTTTCATTTCTAATAAAAGGAAAGCAACCATTATCATCTATTTTCTATTCTATTATCTTTTCAAGGAAAGTGGAACAAAATTATTTACACTTTTATTTATTACTCTGATAGCATTCATATTTCTTTTAAAATCCAAGTACAGGCAAAGGTACACAAAACTAATCCAATAAAACCACGGAAAGTGCACTGAAAGCGACTCAATGAAGCCACGGATGAAGGCAACCAGTAAATGTAACGTTTTATTAAAGAATAAATCACACTAAAAGCACTCCATCTTCATTAACACTGTTTAAAAATCCGTTTTCATTCCATCACACTTCATCAGATGTGGGTTAGAGTGAAAGACTGCCCTTTTATATACAAACAAACCTGTGACATCATAAAACTTTGAGCCGACCAAAATGAATTTCTAATATAAAATAAATTAATTAAACCTTTGAAATTGTAATAAGAACCTTAAAAAGTATTTATATTACTATTTATTACCAAAGATATAATGACTATGGAATGAATTAAAACTCATTGAAATTAACACAGGATGTTCATGAGTGTAAGTAAGTAGATAAAAGTTAATACAAATTATACGTCCCTTGATTCATTTGTACATCAATATCCATGTGCCATCTGCTGGTTAATAGAAGCAAATTATATAAATAGCTATAAAAACCATGGGATATAAATAACAATCCTTTCATATTTAAATAATAGATAAAATAGTAAAACACTGTTCCAGAAATCTCATATACATAAAAATGTATATCAGTATAAAAAATTATAAAACATATGTGAACATAAAAGTGTATGTCAGTGTAAAAAGGTTGTGAAACATGTATGTTTAGCTGCTCTCAATTTTAAAAGTGGGGCAAGTGATAAGTGTTCATTTAATCCTGGTCTTTTATTGGCCTGCAAAGTCACTTGCCACTACAATTCTCTATATTCAATGGTTTCTTCCCACATTCTACCACGTCCACCCATATTTACTTTTTCTAATACAAAGAAGAGAAAGAAGGCATTTGGACATTCCAAAGAATGCTTAAATAAAGCATTGTTACCCTTTTTAGTTTGAATGTCATAGGAATGGTCATAAATTATTTTCTTTAACCTTCTTTCAGTTTTCCCTATGTAGAAAGATTGGCATTGGTGACATGTGGCTAAATAAACTAAACCTGCTGCTTCACAATTACCAAATTCTTTGCTTTTTAACTCAACTTTTCTACTTTCCAAAATACAGGATTCTTTGTTCAAAATATGTTCACATTGTAAACAATTCCCACATTTAAAAGTTTGATGTCTCGTTCCACCATATCCTATCTGAGCGTTGTTGGTGTTATTTTGTAATACGTTTTTCAAATTCCTTGCATTCTTGTAAACTACTTTAAAATTATCTTTGTTAAGCATTTCAAGATCAGTAAAGGAAATAAATTTATTCCATTCAGTAGTTATCACATTCCTAACCATAAAAGAGGTAGCATTATATTCCAAAATCAATGCCATATTAAAGGTTTCACCAATATTTGCATTCCCTGAATGGATGTCGTCAAAATCTAAACCTAAATAGGTTTATATCTGCCAGTCCTCTCTCTAATTACCTCATTCTCCATTTTCAAAATGAGTTCATCTGGATATTTCCTTTCTTTAAGCATTCAATTTAACACAATTAATTCTTCAGTAAAATCTACTTCTTTGGAAGTCATTCTACTAGCTCTAATAAACTGCCCTTTCACTATATTACATTTATAGTTAAAGGGATGTGCACTAAAAAAAATGCAAGTATGAATTACAATATGAACTTCTTCTGTATATTTTGGAGTTAAAAACACTATTGTACTTATATACTTCAACATCTAAATATTTTAACTTATCCATCGAAAATTTATAAGTAAATTTCAAAAAATTGTACTATTATTTAAATATTCAATAAAATCTGTTATCTCTTCTTTGGAACAAATCCATAAAACACAAATGTCATCCAGGAATCATTTATAAAGAATCCAACAGGTTCTATATATAAAATCAATTATATATTTTTCTTCCCACTTTGCCAAAACTAAGTTAGCATAACTGGGTGTACATATTGCACACATTGCTACACCTTTAGATTGATGGAAAAATTCCACTTTAAAATAAATATAATTATATTTTAATACCAATTCTATAAGCTGTAAAAGTACCAAACATTCATCATTTGTCAAAGTGCAATCTTCGTATATTATTTCCTCTAAAAGTGCAAGTCCCTCTTGATGAAGGATACTTGAAAAGAGGTCAATTAAATCTATAGTTAAAAATACAATATTTTCCCTATATAAATCTTGTTTCAAATTCCTAAGCAAATCCCAAGAATCTCTTAAAATATTTTGTTTTTCATCCATAAGCTCTTAAGTTTGGTGTCCACATATTTTGCCAAGGGTAGTGTTTTTGACCCATCAGCAGACAATATAAGTCTTAGGGGTAGATCCATTTCATTGTTATGGGTTTTTGGAATCCCAAATATGGTGGGTATCCTAGGTTTCTCAACTGTCTAAAAGTTTTTCAACCTTTGATCTATCAACCCTTCCATCAACAGATCATCCAAAACCATATCAATCCTACTATATGAGATATGTATCTCATTCTTAGAGACAGATGTATATTTATCTGTGTCTCTTAACAATTCATTCATTTTTGCTTCATAGATCAATGTATCCATAAAAACAATTCCCCCTCCTTTATCGAGTTTCATTACCCTTAAGTTAATATCATTCCTGAGTTCATATAAAACTTTAATTTTATCTTTATCTAATTTGTCTTTGTACCTATAAGTAAAATAAACAGTATAGCCCAAGAGCAAACCCGTGCAGAGTAAAATCTTCAACATTAATCGAACGAACCTTAAGCAACAGTTATAATAAATCCATAAACGACACGTTCCATGTAAAATTCAGTGTATTTATTAAGAACAGCAGATAGTTAAGCACTTTCACTAGAAGGTTTCCTCAGACCATTAACACACATCAAACCATTACTTCCCATTTTTTATCAGTTTACTAATTAATTCCCATACCCTGTCCCTAAGCCTTCTGACGGTTTTACCTACCTAGAAGGCAGGACAGCGGGTACAAAGTGCAAGGTAAACAACATGTTCAGTGTTACAGTTGGCAACCACATCAAATACAAAGCACTGTGAGGTGACTGGATGAACAAACATGTTATAGTTACAAATGTGAATACAAAAATTACAATTATTGCAAGGAACCATGCCTTTGTTATAAAATCCATTACTCTGGACTTCTGTAGTTCTTGGTTAACACAAACTTCTGTGTAAGTTCTTCTTATTTTTAAATATACATTGAGGATTTTCACCTACAGCATCCTTAAATTGTGGGTCAATGGTTAGAACCTTCCAGTGTTTGTAAATTATCTCTTTAACTTGATCAAGGTCATGTGTAAAGAATAAAGAAAATTTCTGGACAGGACTGGTATCACTAATTGATTGTGTTGCATTGTGTCTACTAGAGTACATACTGCTGCCAATTTCAGAAAAGTATGGACAAGCTATATCATTCCTATACTGTTCGATACCTTGAAATCCATTAGAAATCTCATAAGTGTTGTATGATCTAGCTAATAATCTACTTTTCAAGTTCATCAGTTCATTTTCATATCCCTTTTGTGTTGGGTTGAGCCTGGAGGCTGTAATGGCTTGTCCTTTAATAATGTTATTAAAAACATATATCGGGTGCATACTCCTTCTGTGTAACAAGGTGTTCCTATAACAAGGTTTCCTGTGAGCACCAGTGTTCAATTTACCATTATTCAATTTCTCTATAACAACATCTAAAAAAGTGATCCTATAAGTGGATTCAACCATAGTAAATTTCAGATAATCTGTAAAGGAGTTGATTTCTTCAAAGAAAATATTAAATTCTGTCTTACTCCTTGTCCAAAGGAGGAAAAGATCATCTATGAAACGTTTATAGAAAATCACAAAATTCTGAAACCTATGTAAGACAAATAAATGCTCTTTTTCCCAAACAGCCATCACTAAGTTGGCGTAGCTATTGGCACAAGACATGCCCATAGCCATGCCATCTTTTTGTATATACAGGCTATCATTGAACAAGAAGATGTTATTCTGCAACACAATTTCTAATAGACACAATAAGTCCACTTTGGTAGATTCAAATTCAGTGTATTGTGTAAGATACTTATAGATACATTCTAAGCCTTCTTGGTTAGGAATAACTGTGAAAAGTGACTTAACATCCAATGTCACTAAAATATAAGGAATATCATCTTGTACTGATTCCGTTTTCATATAAAGGTCTAACAAAAACTGTTTTGTGTCTTTAAGGATAACAGGATTCATATCCACTACAGGCCTTAAAACTTTTTCAATATATATCGAAATTGGTTCAGTGACCCAACCCCTACCTGCCACAATAGGTCTCATAGGTGGATGGGTTGGATCCTTATGAACTTTTGGTAAGCCTTGAATAGTGGGTATCAAGGGATTTGCAACCCAGAAAAAATTATACAGTTCTGCACTAATTATTTCACTTTTATTTAAATCCTCAGGGTATCATATACCCTTATCAGATGAGTCTGGACCTCTCCTAAAAGGATTGTCATATAAAACCTGTTCTCACCAAGCATTTCATTTATGAGGTGATTGTACTCAATCATATCCATCACAACTTTATCGGCTGGCCTAATAATTATGTTCCTGTCATTCTTCAATCTTTGTAAGGCTAATCTTTGTCCATGTGATAAATTACCTTTCTTGTTTTTATTATAAGGGTTACTGCATAGAATGTAGACATCTTCCTCAACTATTTTACTGAATGCATCTAACAAGGGGTGGTAGCTAGGAATGAATAAACTAGGTTTAGAAAATCGTGGGACATGAGTATCACTGGTTTCATTTTTGAAAAGTAATTTCAATTGTGCATTAAGAACAAAAAGTTTGATATCTATAATGGTATCTGTCAAGTCACTATCAATAGTAGGTATAAATGATAGACCCCTATTTAACAGTTCTAGTTCATCTTTATCTAGGGGTCTATGTGAAATATTCCAAACTATGGCGGTGTTAATCGCTCCCACATCTTCTTCAGAGTGGGGCCTTTCTGTTTTCCACAGGAGGCTTTCCATTTCTGTCTCCCCCTGCTCATGGATCGACTCCTTCCCCTTCTTTGAATGTTGATTATTGGGAAAAGGGGAGGATGTGTCTAACCTGAGCCACTGTTAGAGGAGGGTATTTTCCTCCTTACTACAGGTTCCTGAATAGTGTGATTAAAAGTGGTTGATGGTGATGAAGTATTAAAGATTTAATTATTTACTGGTTCTTGATTTTTATTGGTGCTGGCAGTGTTGGATCCTACACTGTCACCACCATAACCACTATTATTTACAGGAATTAACATCTGAGGAATACTACATGCATTTACAGAATGATTGCTGGTGTTAATTTCAACATTTTCAACAACATTATTCACAGTATTAACACCAACTACAAAGGAATTCACAATTGTAGGTTCTGGAATAGGTCTTTGCACAGATCTACCCCGTCCCCTTATCTGACTCTGTCTATGAGTATCATTTCTGGGCCAAGTAAAAACTTGACTGAGAGAAAAGTCATTTATGTCCCATTGTAACTCATGCCTTTTTTGTTCAAGAAGTCGTTTCTCAAACAAATAGACATTGTCTAGTAATCGTTCCATTAGCCGTTCAACTTCAACAGTCGGAAATTTCTTTAATAAGTCAGCTTACTGCTTCTTTATGTGTTCTTTAATGTTATTCTCTTCTGGTAAAAAAAACACATTTAAAAGTGACATATAACTAAGGCTCACCTCAATGTTTATTTGTTGCCATCCGTAAAGCAGTTCTGGGTAGGCAGTTCCAGTGGTGGGCATTTTTAATACCCTGAGTCCTCTGGGTATAATCCTCTTGTGAATACACGCTTCAAAATGATAGCATTGCATCTGTAGTTGTTTGATCCTCAGAAATTCTGTCTTGAGTGAAGCAAACACTTCACTTAATGCACTCAGGTCAGCAGCATTATGGGCAAATTCATTTCCTGTTAACGTTACCTCGTACGTAAGCAAGGGATTGGCGTCACCAGCAACACAATTCAAAAATCTGGTTTGATTGATATTTTCGTTTATAATATTCACTGGAATATATGGTAGTTCCACAGAGTTAGCAAGTGGCTCTACCATGGTCTCCTGGTGGTAACAACGAAATATGCATGTAAATGTATAAAAAATAAAAGTAAACCACCACGAAATAAATGCTCCCAAGCCAGTCACAAATGAAAATAAAAGTAAAATAAACAGTATAGCCTAGGAGCAAACCCGTGCAGAATAATATCCTCAAAATTAATCAAACGAACCTTAAGCAACAGTTATAATAAGTCCATAAACAACACGTTCCATGTAAAATCCAAAGCGTATTTATTAAGAACAGCAGATAGGTAAGCGCTTTCGCCAGATGGTTTCCTCAGAGCATTAACACATATCAAACCATTACTTCCCTTTTTATATCAGTTTACTAATTAATTAATTATGCATAAGGTCAATGACATCATTATATACCAAAAAAAAATTTCTAGACTAATAAAGGCATATAGACATGTAACTAAATAAAACATTACTAAAAAGTGTATCAAAAAAAATTTATATAAAACTAAGGACAAATAAACTTTTATGTTGATTTAAAAACATATGTCTGAATTTTATCTAACCGTCAGTCTCCTATTTTTTAGAACAGGTTTGAGTGAAATCTTATCATTCAGGCCTGGACTAACATGTGCCTTAAATTTAATAATCCAATTTATCTCTGTTCTCTCAGTATAATTTATGACATCTCCCCCCCCCTCAAACTGGGGGTGTTTACTTGAATAACCATAAACTTGAATGTATGCAGAGTATCTGTTTTCAAGACATATTTGGATAAAGCATTAGTACTGGATTTGATACGTATTTGATATGTATTCCCATACCCTGTCCCTAAGCCTTCTGTCAGTTTTACCTACATAGAAGTGGAAAGTATATTGGGAAATAACAGCCATGCAACTAATAATGAGACCTCAATCCCATACGTTAGAAATAAGTAATCCAATGTTTTGGATACTAAAGAACTATTTTACTATGCATTAAACACTCAAACACTCACCCAGTTATATTTACATTTTATCACATTTTAGAAACTTTATATATAAGCACATCAGATACAAAGAATGTTTTTTTCCTTTTGTTTACTATAGTATAGCATTTACACAAGAATCTTTATTAACATCAGACTCAAACAAAATTACATTATTTTAAACAAAACAATCTTAAGTTTTGGTTCAATTGATATCAAACAATAAACCTAAAACAGTTGATCAGATAATACAGGAATTTCAGTTAGACAAATCTATATGGCTTGACATACAGACTATTAAACTATACACCCAAAATAAAATACACTCAGTATCCCTGGCTGTCAAATATGACACATGTATTTTACTAGAGTATTTTAAATCTATTCCTCAACATAAACAAACTTTCTCATTGAGCGAAACAAGAAAGCCCAGGAGAGGATTAATATAGCAGACTAGCGTTTATTAAATTAAAATAAAAAAGCATATTTCACTAAAACTACGTTTGCATATGTGGGTGCACAAACTGCACTCATAGCCACACCTTTTATTTGGTGAAAATTTTTACCATTAAAATAAATGTAGTTGTATTGTAATACCAATTCAATTAAATGCCTTATCAAGGTACATTCATCCCTTGACAATGTCCCATCTTCATAAATGATTTCTTCCAACAAAGACAAACCTTCATGGTGGGGTATACATGTAAATAAATCAACAATATCAATGGTTAAAAAGCCTAAATTATCTTTGACCAATTCATGTTTAAGGTTTCTTAACAGGTCTCATGAATCCCTTAAAATACTTTGTCTCTTTAACCATAAACCTTTAAGTTTCATAACAACTAACTTTGCCAAAGGGATGGTTTTGGATCCATCGGCAGATACAATTACCCTTAAAGGGGGATATCTCTCATCCTTATGTAACTTGAGGATGCCAAAAATTGTGGGAATCTTTGGTTTTTCCACTGTTAAGAAACCTATGGTTTTAGAATCAATAAGCCCTTACATGGTTTATGGTAGTAAAGAAGTAAATTATGATGCCAATTGTTTGTCCAATGTCACCATTATGGATTTTGGCTTAACACCAGTGATTTTAAAAGGAAAACAAGGGGAGAATGTTCACAAGACTGCTGTTAACACTGGAAATGCTATACAAGCTGGGCAGAATGCTCATGCCAGTGGGACTAGCCAAACTAATAATAACAATAAAAAAAATGGAACTGAAAGATCGGTTACAGGTTAGTTTTACTAATGACTTTAAAGATAAATTGTTTAAACCTGGACCAATTACAGAGAGTTATAATAATAAATTAATTCATTTTCAGAAGATGTTATATAAGGCCAAAAGCATAGATATTGAAAACAGTTATCTGAAAGAATGTTTATGTGAAAACATTGTACCCAAGAGTCTTAGAATTTAGAAATATCCAAACAATGTGATTCCAGGAAGTTCTTTTCATAACCATTTGATTAATGTGTTTAACAGTTGTGGCTTAGAAGTATTGAAATGTAAAAATGATGAAAATGTAAAAGTGAAAAATGACTTGTTAAAAGAAATTGAAAGAGTGAATGAATGTTTAAAGGATGATTTGATATATACTATTCCCTCAGAAAGAGAAACATATGATAATGTTCTGTCTGACATTGATGGACAATGTAAAGAATTGATCAAAAGGAAAATTAAAAAAATAGAGAGAGATATCAATGAGTATAAAATGGTGTAAGTTACCCAGAAGCAAAAGTTAATGATGGTGGTTGGAAAAAGAACAACCCAAGGGGGAAAAGGGACTATATTAATAATAATAATAATAGTTCCAATGACCCCCTCTAGAGAATATGCACATATAGGGGAAGAAGTTTATGACTTAGATGATGTCTCTGAATACCCTCCCTTGTGGAGATCAGAAAGGATTAAAAATAAAGAATAATATTAGGAACATTATACAAATTTTCAGGGAGCAGGAAGAATGGGGAGGGGGAGGGATTAAATACCACTCACCCCGATTTTTACTTCAATGTTTGTGATTTTAATGCTAGTGAATTATCTAAAGTAGGAATTAACAGTGCAGTGGACATTAACAACTTAACCAATATGAACAATGTTCTTAACCCTTTCAAATTCACATACGATTCATTTATTATTTATAATTTTAGTGAAGTGGTTTTAAAGAAGGAGCATTTTAAGCTTTTATCGAAAGTTATCAAATACATCCAGAACAAAAGAGGGGACTTAGCTAGGACTTTATTAGATGTAAGGATGTTCATGAGAAAATTTAATTTTCAAGTACTTTTTAAACAAAATACTATTCAGACATTCACAGGTTTGACCAGGAAAAACACTTTTAACCCACCATTACACCCTCAAATTAGGGACTTAGAAAACATAGTGGAAAATGAGATTAGGAATAACTTTAATAAAGTTAGGTGCAAAGACATAAAAAATAATAATAAAGTAAACCACCAGGAAACAAATGCTCCCAAGCCAGTCACAAATGAAAATATAAGTAAAATAAACAGTATAGCCCAGGAGCAAACCCATGCAGAATAAAATCCTCAACATTAATCGAACGAACCTTAAGCAACAGTTATAATAAGTCCATAAATTACACATTCCATGTAAAATCCAAAGTGTATTTGATAAGAACAGCAGATAGATAAGTGCTTTCGCCAGAAGGCTTCCTCAGACCAATAACACACATCAAACCATTACTTCCCTTTTTATATCAGTTTACTAATTAATTATGCATAAGGTCAATGACATCATTATATACCAAAAAACACATTCTAGACTAAGAAAGGCATATAGACATGTAAATAAAACATTACTAAAATTGTATCAACATTTTTTTTATATAAAACTAAGGATAAATAAACTTTTATGTTGATTTAAAAACATATGTCTGAATTTCATCTAACAGTCAGTCTCCTATTTTTTAGAACAGGTTTTAATGAAATCTTATCATTCAGACCTGGACTAACTTGTGCCTTAAATTTAATTATCCATTTTATCTCTGTTCTCTCAGTATAATTTCTGACATCTGCCCCCTCAAACTGGGGTTTTACTTGAATAACCATAAACTTGAATGTATGCAGAGTATCTGTTTCCAAGACATGTTTGGATAAAGCATTAGTACTGGATTTGATACGTATTTGATATAAGTGTTCCTGTACCCTGTCCCTAAGCCTTCTGTCAGTTTTACCTACCTAGAAGGCAGGACAGCGGGTACAAAGTGCAAGGTAAACAACATGTTCAGTGTTACAGTTGGCAACCACATCAAATACAAAGCACTGTGAGGTGACTGGATGAACAAACATGTTATAGTTACAAATGTGAATACAAAAATTACAATTATTGCAAGGAACCGTGCCTTTGTTATAAAATCCATTACTCTGGACTTCTGTAGTTCTTGGTTAACACAAACTTCTGTGTAAGTTCTTCTTATTTTTAAATATAAATTGAGGATTTTCACCTACAGCATCCTTAAATTGTGGGTCAATGGTTAGAACCTTCCAGTGTTTGTAAATTATCTCTTTAACTTGATCAAGGTCATGTGTAAAGAATAAAGAAAATTTCTGAACAGGACTGGTATCACTAATTGATTGTGTTGCATTATGTTTACTACAGTACATACTGCTGCCAATTTCAGAAAAGTATGGACAAGCTATATCATTCCTATACTGTTCGATACCTTGAAATCCATTAGAAATCTCATAAGTGTTGTATGATCTAGCTAATAATCTACTTTTCAAGTTCATCAGTTCATTTTCATATCCCTTTTGTGTTGGGTTGAGCCTGGAGGCTGTAATGGCTTGTCCTTTAATAATGTTATTAAAACAGATATCGGGTGCATACTCCTTCTGTGTAACAAGGTGTTCCTATAACAAGGTTTCCTGTGAGCACCAGTGTTCAATTTACCATTATTCAATTTCTCTATAACGACATCTAAAAAAGTGATCCTATAAGTGGATTCAACCATAGTAAATTTCAGATAATCTGTAAGGGAGTTGATTTCTTCAAAGAAAATATTAAATGCTCTCTTACTCCCTGTCCAAAGGAGGAAAAGATCATCTATGAAACGTTTATAGAAAATCACAAAATTCTGAAACCTATGTAAGACAAATAAATGCTCTTTTTCCCAAACAGCCATCACTAAGTTGGTGTAGCTATTGGCACAAGACGTGCCCATAGCCATGCCATCTTTTTGTATATACAGGCTATCATTGAACAAGAAGATGTTATTCTCCAACACAATTTCTAATAGGAGACACAATAAGTCAACTTTGGTAGATTCAAATTCAGTGTATTGTGTAAGATACTTATAGATACATTCTAAGCCTTCTTGGTTAGGAATAACTGTGGAAAGTGACTTAACATCCAATGTCACTAAAATATAAGGAATATCATCTTGTACTGATTCCATTTTCATATAAAAGTCTAACAAAAACTGTTTTGTGTCTTTAAGGATAACAGGATTCATATCCACTACGGGCCTTAAAACTTTTTCAATATATATCGAAATTGGTTCAGTGACCCAACCCCTACCTGCCACAATAGGTCTCATAGGTGGATGGGTTGGGTCCTTATGAACTTTTGGTAAGCCTTGAATAGTGGGTATCAAGGAATTTGCAACCCAGAAAAAATTATACAGTTCTGCACTAATTATTTCACTTTTATTTAAATCCTCCAGGGTATTATATACCCTTATCACATGAGTCTTGACCTCTCCTAAAAGGATGGTCATATAAAACCTGTTCTCACCAAGCATTTCATTCATAAGGTGATTGTACTCAACCATATCCATCACAACTACAGACCCACCTTTATCGGCTGGCCTAATAATTATGTTCCTGTCATTCTTTAATCTTCGTAAGGCTAATCTTTGTCTATGTGATAAATTACCTCTCTTGTTTTTATTATAAGGGTTACTGCATACATTGTAGACATCTTCCTCAACCATTTTACTGAATGCATCTATCAAGAGGTGGTAGTTGGGAATGAATAAACTAGGTTTAGAAAATCGTGGGACATGAGTATCACTGGTTTCATTTTTGAAAAGTAATTTCAATTGTGCATTATGAAAAAAAGTTTGGTATCTGTAATGGTATCTGTCAAGTCACTATCAACAATACGTATAAATGATAGACCCCTATTTAACAGTTCTATTTCATCTTTATCTAGGGGTCTATGTGAAATATTCCAAACTATGGTGGTGTTAATCACTCCCACATCTTCTTCAGAGTGGGGCCTTTCTATTCTCCATCGGAGGCTTTCCGTTTCTGGCTTCCCCTGCTCATGGATCGACTCCTTCCCCTTCTTTGAATGTCGATTATTGGGAAAGGGGGAGGATGTGTTGATCCTGAGCCACTGTTAGAGGAGGGTATTTTCCTCCTTACTACAGGTTCCTGAATAGTGTGATTAAAAGTGGTTGATGGTGATGAAGTATTAAAGATTTAGTTATTTACTGGTTCTTGATTTTTATTGGTGCTGGCAGTGTTGGATCCTACACTGTCACCACCATAACCACTATTATTTACAGGAATTAACATCTGAGGAATACTACATGCATTTACAGAATGATTGCTGGTGTTAATTTCAACATTTTCAACAACATTATTCACAGTATTAACACCAACTACAAAGGAATTCACACTTGTAGGTTCTGGAATAGGTCTTTGCACAGATCTACCCCGTCCCCTTATCTGACTCTGTCTATGAGTATCATTTCTGGGCCAAGTAAAAACTTGACTGAGAGAAAAGTCATTTATGTCCCATTGTAACTCATGCCTTTTTTGTTCAAGAAGTCGTTTCTCAAACAAATAGACATTGTCTAGTAATCGTTCCATTAGCCGTTCAACTTCAACAGTCGGAAATTTCTTTAATAAGTCAGCTTACTGCTTCTTTATGTGTTCTTTAATGTTATTCTCTTCTGGTAAAAAAAACACATTTAAAAGTGACATATAACTAAGGCTCACCTCAATGTTTATTTGTTGCCATCCGTAAAGCAGTTCTGGGTAGGCAGTTCCAGTGGTGGGCATTTTTAATACCCTGAGTCCTCTGGGTATAATCCTCTTGTGAATACACGCTTCAAAATGATAGCATTGCATCTGTAGTTGTTTGAGCCTCAGAAATTCTGTCTTGAGTGAAGCAAACACTTCACTTAATGCACTCAGGTCAGCAGCATTATGGGCGAATTAATTTCCTGTTAACGTTACCTCGTACGTAAGCAAGGGATTGGCGTCACCAGCAACACAATTCAAAAATCTGGTTTGATTGATATTTTCGTTTATAATATTCACTGGAATATATGGTAGTTCCACAGAGTTAGCAAGTGGCTCTACCATGGTCTCCTGGTGGTAACAACGAAATATGCATGTAAATTTATAAAAAATAAAAGTAAACCACCACGAAATAAATGCTCCCAAGCCAGTCACAAATGAAAATAAAAGTAAAATAAACAGTATAGCCTAGGAGCAAACCCGTGCAGAATAATATCCTCAAAATTAATCAAACGAACCTTAAGCAACAGTTATAATAAGTCCATAAACAACACGTTCCATGTAAAATCCAAAGTGTATTTATTAAGAACAGCAGATAGGTAAGCGCTTTCGCCAGATGGTTTCCTCAGAGCATTAACACATATCAAACCATTACTTCCCTTTTTATATCAGTTTACTAATTAATTAATTATGCATAAGGTCAATGACATCATTATATACCAAAAAAAAATTTCTAGACTAATAAAGGCATATAGACATGTAACTAAATAAAACATTACTAAAAAGTGTATCAAAAAAAATTTATATAAAACTAAGGACAAATAAACTTTTATGTTGATTTAAAAACATATGTCTGAATTTTATCTAACCGTCAGTCTCCTATTTTTTAGAACAGGTTTGAGTGAAATCTTATCATTCAGGCCTGGACTAACATGTGCCTTAAATTTAATAATCCAATTTATCTCTGTTCTCTCAGTATAATTTATGACATCTCCCCCCCCCCCTCAAACTGGGGGTGTTTACTTAAATAACCATAAACTTGAATGTATGCAGAGTATCTGTTTTCAAGACATATTTGGATAAAGCATTAGTACTGGATTTGATACGTATTTGATATGTATTCCCATACCCTGTCCCTAAGCCTTCTGTCAGTTTTACCTACATAGAAGTGGAAAGTATATTGGGAAATAACAGCCATGCAACTAATAATGAGACCTCAATCCCATACTTTAGAAATAAGTAATCCAATGTTTTGGATACTAAAGAACTATTTTACTATGCATTAAACACTCAAACACTCACCCAGTTATATTTACATTTTATCACATTTTAGAAACTTTATGTATAAGCACATCAGATACAAAGAATGTTTTTTTCCTTTTGTTTACTATAGTATAGCATTTACACAAGAATCTTTATTAACATCAGACTCAAACAAAATTACATTATTTTAAACAAAACAATCTTAAGTTTTGGTTCAATTGATATCAAACAATAAACCTAAAACAGTTGATCAGATAATACAGGAATTTCAGTTAGACAAATCTATATGGCTTGACATACAGACTATTAAACTATACACCCAAAATAAAATACACTCAGTATCCCTGGCTGTCAAATATGACACATGTATTTTATTAGAGTATTTTAAATCTATTCCTCAACATAAACAAACTTTCTCATTGAGCGAAACAAGAAAGCCCAGGAGAGGATTAATATAGCAGACTAGCGTTTATTAAATTAAAATAAAAAAGCATATTTCACTAAAACTACGTTTGCATATGTGGGTGCACAAACTGCACCCATAGCCACACCTTTTATTTGGTGAAAATGTTTACCATTAAAATAAATGTAGTTGTATTGTAATACCAATTCATTTAAATGCCTTATCAAGGTACATTCATCCCTTGACAATGTCCCATCTTCATAAATGATTTCTTCCAACAAAGACAAACCTTCATGGAGGGGTATACATGTAAATAAATCAACAATATCAATGGTTAAAAAGCCTAAATTATCTTTGACCAATTCATGTTTAAGGTTTCTTAACAGGTCTCATGAATCCCTTAAAATACTTTGTCTCTTTAACCATAAACCTTTAAGTTTCATAACAACTAACTTTGCCAAAGGGATGGTTTTGGATCCATCGGCAGATACAATTACCCTTAAAGGGGGATATCTCTCATCCTTATGTAACTTGAGGATGCCAAAAATTGTGGGAATCTTTGGTTTTTCCACTGTTAAGAAACCTATGGTTTTAGAATCAATAAGCCCTTACATGGTTTATGGTAGTAAAGAAGTAAATTATGATGCCAATTGTTTGTCCAATGTCACCATTATGGATTTTGGCTTAACACCAGCGATTTTAAAAGGAAAACAAGGGGAGAATGTTCACAAGACTGCTGTTAACACTGGAAATGCTATACAAGCTGGGCAGAATGCTCATGCCAGTGGGACTAGCCAAACTAATAATAACAATAAAAAAATGGAACTGAAAGATCGGTTACAGGTTAGTTTTACTAATGACTTTAAAGATAAATTGTTTAAACCTGGAAAAATTACAGAGAGTTATAATAATAAATTAATTCATTTTTAGAAGATGTTATATAAGGCCAAAAGCATAGATATTGAAAACAGTTATCTGAAAGAATGTTTATGTGAAAACATTGTACCCAAGAGTCTTAGAATTTAGAAATATCCAAACAATGTGATTCCAGGAAGTTCTTTTCATAACCATTTGATTAATGTGTTTAACAGTTGTGGGTTAGAAGTATTGAAATGTAAAAATGATGAAAATGTAAAAGTGAAAAATGACTTGTTAAAAGAAATTGAAAGAGTGAATGAATGTTTAAAGGATGATTTGATATATACTATTCCCTCAGAAAGAGAAACATATGATAATGTTCTGTCTGACATTGATGGACAATGTAAAGAATTGATCAAAAGGAAAATTAAAAAATTAGAGAGAGATATCAACGAGTATAAAATGGTGTAAGTTACCCAGAAGCAAAAGTTAATGATGGTGGTTGGAAAAAGAACAACCCAAGGGGGAAAAGGGACTATATTAATAATAATAATAATAGTTCCAATGAACCCCTCTAGAGAATATGCACATATAGGGGAAGAAGTTTATGACTTAGATGATGTCTCTGAATACCCTCCCTTGTGGAGATCAGAAAGGATTAAAAATAAAGAATAATATTAGGAACATTATACAAATTTTCAGGGAGCAGGAAGAATGGGGAGGAGGAGGGATTAAATACCACTCACCCCGATTTTTACTTCAATGTTTGTGATTTTAATGCTAGTGAATTATCTAAAGTAGGAATTAACAGTGCAGTGGACATTAACAACTTAACCAATATGAACGATGTTCTTAACCCTTTCAAATTCACATACGATTCATTTATTATTTATAATTTTAGTGAAGTGGTTTTAAAGAAGGAGCATTTTAAGCTTTTATCGAAAGTTATCAAATACATCCAGAACAAAAGAGGGGACTTAGCTAGGACTTTAATAGATGTAAGGATGTTCATGAGAAAATTTAATTTTCAAGTACTTTTTAAACAAAATACTATTCAGACATTCACAGGTTTGACCAGGAAAAACACTTTTAACCCACCATTACACCCTCAAATTAGGGACTTAGAAAACATAGTGGAAAATGAGATTAGGAATAACTTTAATAAAGTTAGGTGCAAAGACATAAAAAATAATAATAAAGTAAACCACCAGGAAATAAATGCTCCCAAGCCAGTCACAAATGAAAATATAAGTAAAATAAACAGTATAGCCCAGGAGCAAACCCATGCAGAATAAAATCCTCAACATTAATCGAACGAACCTTAAGCAACAGTTATAATAAGTCCATAAATGACACATTCCATGTAAAATCCAAAGTGAATTTGATAAGAACAGCAGATAGATAAGCGCTTTCGCCAGAAGGCTTCCTCAGACCAATAACACACATCAAACCATTACTTCCCTTTTTATATCAGTTTACTAATTAATTAATTATGCATAAGGTCAATGACATCATTATATACCAAAAAACACATTCTAGACTAAGAAAGGCATATAGACATGTAAATAAAACATTACTAAAATTGTATCAACATTTTTTTTATATAAAACTAAGGATAAATAAACTTTTATGTTGATTTAAAAACATATGTCTGAATTTCATCTAACAGTCAGTCTCCTATTTTTTAGAACAGGTTTTAATGAAATCTTATCATTCAGACCTGGACTAACTTGTGCCTTAAATTTAATTATCCATTTTATCTCTGTTCTCTCAGTATAATTTCTGACATCTGCCCCCTCAAACTGGGGTTTTTACTTGAATAACCATAAACTTGAATGTATGCAGAGTATCTGTTTCCAAGACATGTTTGGATAAAGCATTAGTACTGGATTTGATACGTATTTGATATAAGTGTTCCTGTACCCTGTCCCTAAGCCTTCTGTCAGTTTTACCTACCTAGAAGGCAGGACAGCGGGTACAAAGTGCAAGGTAAACAACATGTTCAGTGTTACAGTTGGCAACCACATCAAATACAAAGCACTGTGAGGTGACTGGATGAACAAACATGTTATAGTTACAAATGTGAATACAAAAATTACAATTATTGCAAGGAACCGTGCCTTTGTTATAAAATCCATTACTCTGGATTTCTGTAGTTCTTGGTTAACACAAACTTCTGTGTAAGTTCTTCTTATTTTTAAATATAAATTGAGGATTTTCACCTACAGCATCCTTAAATTGTGGGTCAATGGTTAGAACCTTCCAGTGTTTGTAAATTATCTCTTTAACTTGATCAAGGTCATGTGTAAAGAATAAAGAAAATTTCTGAACAGGACTGGTATCACTAATTGATTGTGTTGCATTATGTCTACTACAGTACATACTGCTGCCAATTTCAGAAAAGTATGGACAAGCTATATCATTCCTATACTGTTCGATACCTTGAAATCCATTAGAAATCTCATAAGTGTTGTATGATCTAGCTAATAATCTACTTTTCAAGTTCATCAGTTCATTTTCATAACCCTTTTGTGTTGGGTTGAGCCTGGAGGCTGTAATGGCTTGTCCTTTAATAATGTTATTAAAACAGATATTGGGTGCATACTCCTTCTGTGTAACAAGGTGTTCCTATAACAAGGTTTCCTGTGAGCACCAGTGTTCAATTTACCATTATTCAATTTCTCTATAACGACATCTAAAAAAGTGATCCTATAAGTGGATTCAACCATAGTAAATTTCAGATAATCTGTAAGGGAGTTGATTTCTTCAAAGAAAATATTAAATGCTCTTTTACTCCCTGTCCAAAGGAGGAAAAGATCATCTATGAAACGTTTATAGAAAATCACAAAATTCTGAAACCTATGTAAGACAAATAAATGCTCTTTTTCCCAAACAGCCATCACTAAGTTGGCGTAGCTATTGGCACAAGACGTGCCCATAGCCATGCCATCTTTTTGTATATACAGGCTATCATTGAACAAGAAGATGTTATTCTCCAACACAATTTCTAATAGGAGACACAATAAGTCAACTTTGGTAGATTCAAATTCAGTGTATTGTGTAAGATACTTATAGATACATTCTAAGCCTTCTTGGTTAGGAATAACTGTGGAAAGTGACTTAACATCCGATGTCACTAAAATATAAGGAATATCATCTTGTACTGATTCCATTTTCATATAAAAGTCTAACAAAAACTGTTTTGTGTCTTTAAGGATAACAGGATTCATATCCACTACGGCCTTAAAACTTTTTCAATATATATCGAAATTGGTTCAGTGACCCAACCCCTACCTGCCACAATAGGTCTCATAGGTGGATGGGTTGGGTCCTTATGAACTTTTGGTAAGCCTTGAATAGTGGGTATCAAGGAATTTGCAACCCAGAAAAATTATACAGTTCTGCACTAAATATTTCACTTTTATTTACATCATTCTGGGTATTATGTACCCTTATCACATGAGTCTTGACCTCTCCTAAAGGATGGTCATATAAAACCTGTTCTCACCAAGCATTTCATTCATAAGGTGATTGTACTCAACCATATCCATCACAACTACAGACCCACCTTTATCGGCTGGCCTAATAATTATGTTCCTGTCATTCTTTAATCTTCGTAAGGCTAATCTTTGTCTATGTGATAAATTACCTCTCTTGTTTTTATTATAAGGGTTACTGCATACATTGTAGACATCTTCCTCAACCATTTTACTGAATGCATCTATCAAGAGGTGGTAGTTGGGAATGAATAAACTAGGTTTAGAAAATCGTGGGACATGAGTATCACTGGTTTCATTTTTGAAAAGTAATTTCAATTGTGCATTATGAAAAAAAGTTTGGTATCTGAAATGGTATCTGTCAAGTCACTATCAACAATACGTATAAATGATAGACCCCTATTTAACAGTTCTATTTCATCTTTATCTAGGGGTCTATGTGAAATATTCCAAACTATGGTGGTGTTAATCACTCCCACATCTTCTTCAGAGTGGGGCCTTTCTGTTCTTCATTGGAGGCTTTCCGTTTCTGGCTTCCCCTGCTCATGGATCGACTCCTTCCCCTTCTTTGAATGTCGATTATTGGGAAAGGGGGAGGATGTGTTGATCCTGAGCCACTGTTAAAGGAGGGTATTTTCCTCCTTACTACAGGTTCCTGAATAGTGTGATTAAAAGTGGTTGATGGTGATGAAGTATTAAAGGTATAGTTATTTACTGTTTCTTGATTTGTATTGGTGCTGGCAGTACTGGATCCTACAAAGTCACCACCATAACCACTATTATTTACAGGAATTAACATTTCAGGAACACTACATGCATTTACAGAAGGATTGCTGGTGTTAATTTCAACATTTTCATCAACATTATTCACAGTATTAACACCAACTAAAAAAGAATTCACACTTGTAGGTTCTGGAATAGGTCTTTGCACATATCTACCCCATCCCCTTATCTGACTCTGTCTATGAGTATCATTTCTAGGCCAAGTAAAAACTTGACCGAGAGAAAAGTCATTTATGTCCCGTTGTAACTTATGCCTTTTTTGTTCAAGAAGTTGTTTCTCAAACAAATAGACATTGTCTAGTAATCATTCCACTAGCCGTTCAACTTCAACAGTCGGAAATTTCTTTAATAAGTCAACTTGCTGCTTCCTTATGTGTTCTTTAATGTTATTCTCTTCTGGTAAGAAAAACTCATTTAAAAGTGACATATAACTAAGGCTCACCTCAATGTTTAGTTGTTGCCATCGGTAAAGCAGTTCTGGGTAGGCAGTTCCAGTGGTGGGCATTTTTAACACCCTGAGTCCTCTGGGTATAATCCTCTTGTGAATACATGCTTCAAAATGATAGTGTTGCATCTGTAGTCATTTGAGCCTCAGAAATTCTGTCTCGAGTGAAGCAAATACTCAGGTCAGCAGCATTATGGGCGACTTCATTTCCTGTTAACGTTACCCCGTACGTAAGCAAGGGATTAGCGTCACCAGCAACACAATTCAAAAATCTGGTTTGATTGATATTTTCGTTTATAATATTCACTGATTATATGGTAGTTTTACTGAGTTAACAAGTGGCTCTGTCATGGTCCCCCGGTGGTAACAATGAAATATGCACGTAAATGTAGAAAAAATAATAATAAAGTAAACCACCAGGAAATAAATGCTCCCAAGCCAGTCACAAATGAAAAATAAGTAAAATAAATAGTATAGCCCAGGAGCAAACCCATACAGAGTAAAATCCTCATCATTAAATGAAAGAAACTTAAGCAACAGTTATAATAAGTCCATAAATGACACGTTCCATGTAAAATCCAAAGCGTATTTATTAAGAACAGCAGATAAGTAAGCACTTTCACCAGAAGGCTACCTCAGACCATTAACACACATCAAACCATTACTTCCCTTTTTATATCGGTTTACTAATTAATTAATTATGTATAAGGTCAATAATATCATCATATACCAAAAAACTAATTCTAGACTAATAAAGGCATATAGACATGTAACTAAATAAAACATTACTAAAAAGTGTATTACATTTTTTTTTATATAAAACTAAGGGTAAATACACTTTTATATTGATTTAAAGACATATATCTGAATTTCATCTAACAGTCAGTCTCCTATTTTTAGAACAGGTTTTAGTGAAATCTTATCATTCAGACCTGGACTAACATGTGCCTTAAATTTAATTATCCATTTTATCTCTGTTCTCTCAGTATAATTTCTGACATCTCCCCCCCTCAAAGTGGGGGTGTTTACTTGTATAACCATAAACTTGAATGTATGCAGAGTATCTGTTTCCAAGACATGTTTGGATAAAGCATTAGTACTGGATTTGATACGTATTTGATATGTGTTCCCGTACCCAGTCCATAAGCCTTCTGTTGGTTTTACCTACATAGAAGGCAGGACAGCGGGTACAAATTGCAAGGTAAACAACATGTTCAGTGTTACAGTTGGCAACCACATCAAAAATAGGAATGATATAGCTTGTCCATGCTTTTTTGATATTTGCAGCAGCATGTACTCTAGTAGACATAATGTAACACAATCAATTAGTCATACCAGTCCTGTTCAGAAATGTTCTTTATTCTTTACACATGACCTTGATCAAATTAAAGAGATAATTTACAAACACTGGAAGGTTCTAACCATTGACCCACACATTAAGGATGTTGTAGGTGAAAATCCTCAATTTATATTTGAAAATAAGAAGAACTTACACAGAATTGTGTGTTACCCAAGAACTACAGAAGTCCACAGTAATGGATTTTATAACAAAGGCACTGTTCCTTGTAATAATTGTAATTTTTGTATTTATATTTGTAACTATAACATGTTTGTTCATCCAGTCACCTCACAGTGCTTTGTATTTGATGTGGTTGCCAACTGTAACACTGAACATGTTGTTTACCTTGCACTTTGTACCCGCTGTCCTGCCTTCTATGTAGGTAAACCCAACAGAAGGCTTAGGGTCAGGGTACGGGAACACTTATATCAAATACGTATCAAATCCAGTACTAATGCTTTATCCAAACATGTCTTGGAAACAGATACTCTGTATACATTCAAATTTATCGTTATTCAAGTAAACACCCCCAGTTTTAGGGGGGGAGATGTCAGAAATTATACTGAGAGAACAGAGATAAAATAGATAATTTTTTTTTGGTATATGATGATATCATTGACCTTATGCATAATTAATTAATTAGTAAACTTAATAAATACGCTTTGGATTTTACATGGAACATGTAATTTATGGACTTATTATAACTGTTGCTTAAGGTTCGTTTGATTAATGCTGAGGATTTTACTCTGCACGGGTTTGCTCCTGGGCTATACTGTTTATTTTACTTGTATTTTCATTTGTGACTGGCTTGGGAGCATTTATTTCCTGGTGGTTTACTTTATTTTTTTTTTTATGTCTTTGTACCTAACTTTATTAAAGATATTCCTAATCTCATTTTCACTATGTTTTCTAAGTCCCTAATTTGAGAGTGTAATGGTGGGTTAAAAGTGCTTTTCCTAGTCAAACCTGTGAATGTCTGAATAGTATTTTGTTCAAAAAGTACTTGAAAATTAATTTTTCTCATGAACATCCTTACATCTAATAAAGTCCTAGCTAAGTCCCCTCTTTTGTTCAGGATATATTTGATGCCTTTCGATAAAAGCTTAAAATGCTCCTTCTTTAAAACCACTTCACTAAAATTATAAATAATAAATGAATCGTATGTGAATTTGAAAGGGTTAAGAACATCGTTCATAATGGTTAAGTTGTTAATGTCCACTCCACTGTTAATTCATACTTTAGATAATGCACTAGCATGAAAATCACAAACATTGAAGTCAAAATCGGGGTGAGGGGTATTTAATACCTCCCCCACCCCCTTCTTCCTGCTCCCCAAAAATTCGTATAATGTTCCTGATATTGTTCTTTATTTTAAATCCTTTCTGATCTCCGCAAGGGAGGGTATTCAGAGACATCATCTAAGTCAGAAACTTGTTCCCCTATATGTGCATATTCTCTAGGGGGGTCATTGGAACTATTATTATTATTATTAATATAGTTCCTTTTCCCTCTTGGGTTGTTGTTTTTCCATCCACCATCATTAACTTTTGGTTCTGGGTAACTTACACCATTTTATACTCATTGATATCTCTCTCTAATTTTTTAATTTTCCTTTTGATCAATTCTTTACATTGTCCATCAGTGTCAGACAGAACATTATCATATTTTTCTCTTTCTGAGGGAATAGTATATATCAAATCATCCTTTAAACATTCATTCACTCTTTCAATTTCTTTTAACAAGTCATTTTTCACTTTTACATTTTCATCAATTATACATTTCAATACTTCTGACCCACATCTGTTAAAAACATTAATCAAATGTTTATGAAAAGAACTTCCTGGAATCACATTGTTTGGATATTTCTATATTCTAAGACACTTGGGTACAATGTTTTCACCTAAACATTCTTTCAGATAACTGTTTTCAATATCTATGCTTTTGGCCTTATATAACATCTTCTGAAAATTAATTAATTTATTATTACAAGTCTCTGGTTTAAACAATTTATCTTTAATGTCATTAGTAAAACTAACCTGTAACTAATCTTTCAGTTCCATTTTTTGTTGTTATTATTAGTTTGTCTAGTCCCACTAGAATGAGCGTTCTGCCCAGCTTGTATATCATTTCCAGTGTTATCGGCAGTCTTGTGAACATTCTCCCCTTGTTTTCCTTTTAAAATCGCTGGTGTTAAGCCAAAATCCGTAATGGTGACATTGGACAAACAATTGGCATCATAATTTACTTTTTTACTGCCATAAACCATGGAAGGGTTATTGATTCTAAAACCAAAGGTTTCTTAACAGTGGAAAAACCAAAGATTCCCACAATTTTTGGCATCCTCAAGTTACATAAGGATGAGAGAGATCCCCCTTTAAGGGTAATTGTATCTGCCGATGGAGCCAAAACCATGCCTTTGCCAAAGTTAGTTGTCATGAAACTTAAAGGTTTATGGTTAAAGAGACAAAGTATTTTAAGGGATTCATGGGACCTGTTAAGAAACCTTAAACATGAATTGGTCAAAGAAAATTTACGCTTTTTAACCACTGACATTGCTGATTTATTTACATGTATACCCCACCATGAAGGTTTGTCTTTGTTGGAAGAATTCATTTATGAAGATAGGACATTGTCAAAGGATGAATGTATCTTGATAATGCATTTAATCGAATTGGTATTACAATACAACTACATTTATTTTAATGGTAAAATTTTTCACCAAATAAAAGGTGTGGCTATGGGTGCAGTTTGTGCACCCACATATGCAAACCTAGTTTTAGTAAAATATGCTTTTTTACTTTAATTTAATAAACACTAGTCTGCTATATTAATCCTCTCCGGGGCTTTATTGTTTCGCTCAATGAGAATGTTTATGTTGAGGAATACATTTAAAATATTCTAATAAAATACATGTGTCATATTTGACAGCCAGGAATACTGAGTGTACTTTATTTTCAGTGTATAGTTTAATAGTTTGTATGTCAAGCCATAGAGATTTATCTAACTAAAATTCCTGTATTATCTAATCAACTGTTTTAGGTTTATTGTTTGATATCAATTGAACCACAACTTAAGATTGTTTTGTTTAAAATAATGTAATTTTGTTTGAGACTGATGTTAATAAAGATTCTTGTGTAAATGCTATAGTAAACAAAAGGAAAAAACATTCTTTGTATCTGATGTGCTTATATATAAAGATTCTAAAATGTGATAAAATGTAAATATAACTGGGCGAGTATTTGGGTTTTAAATGCATAGTAAAATAGTCCTTTAGTATCCAAAACATTGGATTATTTATTATTTCTAACTTATTGGATTGAGGTCCCATTATTAATTGCATGGCTGTTATTTCCCAATATACTTTCCACTTAGCTGAATATGATGTATCTAAGAGTTGTGCTATTTTTCTAATTATAGAAAAGTTTGAATACAGAATCAGATCTAGGAATGTTATCCCACCCTTGCTCCAACTGTTTAAGTGTTGTTTCAGGGCTATTCTTGTTTTTTTGGGGGAACCGTAAGAAGCTTAACATCAAAGAGTTTAGTGTATTGATTAAGATTTTGTTGGGGAGTGTTAAGATGGATTGAATAATGTATAAAATTTTGGGAAGGATTATCATTTTTATGATTGTTAATCTTTCTTCATTTGTGAAAAATTGTGTTCCAATTCAGTTGGTAGGGTTTGTATGTTTTCATAACATTTATTATAATTTAATTGTATTATTGATCTTATTGGATTTATTTTTATTATCAGTTGTATTTTTATTTTTGTTGGAGTATATAGGTAGAATTCCAGTTTTATTATCACTAATTAACAATCCAGACATTCTTTGAAATAACTTAATGGAGTCAAATAATGAAGGAAATGAGGAATCATTTCCCTTTGTGGTAATAAGAACATCATCTGCAAAAAGTTGAATTTTAGGGGTTATTTCCTTGTTAATCTCAAGTCCTTCTATATTTTTGCTTTTTCTTATATCATTAGACCATGGCTCCATTATTAGAGTGAATCGTAATGGAGAGAGGGGACAACCTTGTTTAGTTCCTTTTATGATGGGTATTTTGGTTGAAATGTATGATCCTATTTTAATGTAAGCTAAAGTTCCTGCATATAAATGTTTTAAAAGTTTTATAAAGCTTTTTGAGAAATTTAAACATTCTAATAGTGTGAACAAATAATCCCAATCTATTGAATCAAATGCTGAATTTATATCTAGGCTTATTAAAGTCAAATTTTTCTTCTTTCTTTAAGAATAATTAATTAAAGCCAATGTCCGTTTAATATTGTCAAAGGTACTTCTGTTAATTACAAAGTTTGTTTGATCATCATCTATTAAATGTGGTAAGAATTTCTTTAATCTGTCTGAGTATATGTTCATGAACATTTTGTAATCCACATTCAATAGAGAGATGGGACTGTAAGAAGAACAATTTTTAAGGTCCTTATTAGATTTTAAGATGTGTGAAATGTATGTATATTTCCAGGAAGGGGGTATTATAGTGTTAGTTTGAGCCAAATTGTAAACTTTGTGGAGCAAAGAGATAGCAGTTTTAGGTATGATTTTGTATAATTCAGGTATGTGTCCATCATTTCCAGGGGCTTTATTTTGTTTAAGTTTAATAATTTGAGTTTCTATATCTACTAAGGTGATTTGTTTATCTATGATTTCCATCTGTTGTTTGTTGAGTTTATTATAAAGGTTTTTATTAATAAATTCTTTCATTTTGTCTTTAGATTCTATATTTTGTGTGGTGTCATTAATGACATGAAAGTGATTTCTAAACTCCTCTATAACATCGTGAATGCTATATACATCTTTATTTTTTAGGGAAATATATTTCTTTAATATGATTATATGCTTATTTATTCTTTTTGTTTTGTTCTTAAGATTAAATAGGTGTTTGGGATTTAGAGAATAGGCAAGAATCTTGTATTTCTCTAAGGAGATCATAGTCTTATGATGGAATATGGCTCTATATTCCTCATTTAATTTGTCTATTTCATCTGTTATGTTTTTAGTAGTAAGTTTATCTTTATCATTAAGGTGTATCAGGTCAAGTTTATCTTGTATTGTTTTTAAGTCTTCGTCCCAAGATTGCCTTTTGTTATAATACCATTGATTTATTTGACCATATAAATAGAGTTTCAAGGCATCCCATGTATAGATGTCAGAAATGTCAGAGGTTGAGTTTATGTTTATAAAGTTATGGATTTCTTCTTTTAAAAAGGTTTGAAAATCTTTTAGTTGTGTAAAATAAGCAGAAATTCTTTTTATCTGTACATTAAGTTTGCTGTCGATATTAAATTCAAATATAATAGTGTTGTGATTTGATATCGGGCAAGATATGATTTTACTATTTGTTAGATCATTTATATGTGTGGAAAATATTATTCTATCTATCCTAGAATAGGTTTTATATCTATTGGAGTAGAATGTATGTTGTAGTGAACTCTGATCTGAATAATCATGCGTATCTTTTAGTTGATAAGATTCCATGAATTTTATTAATTGTGTGGCCTGTGGAGTTATCTTTCTTTTCCCTAGAGTTCTGGAATCTTTCTCATTTAGTATACAATTAAAATCACCAGCCATAATAATGTTTCCTTCAGATTGAGATATTACTTGATTTATATGTTGTTTGACTCTGTTTGGTTCCAATACCAGGGATCTAGTAATTATTTACTAGTGTATATGTCTTTTTGTTTATTTCAACAATAACAAGACAGAGCATCCCTTTATTATTTTGAAATGATTTAATTATTCTAGGTATAGGGAGAAATTTGCTCTAAAGAATAGCCACACCTCTTTTCTTTTTTGAGTGCTCTGAACTTACTAAGACTGTGTATTTGTTTGCATTCATAAATTTAATACTATCCTTCAATAGATGAGTTTACTGTATGAAAATCATATTAGGCTCATGTAAGTCAAGATATTTGTAAAGACTACCACTTTTAATTGAATTATTCAGACCATTTATATTGATAGATAAATCTTTTAGAGTGACCATTTTATGTTATTTAGTTGAACTAGCATATATTGTATCCCATCACTATCATATAAGCACATTATATATCCCTCTTCTAAAAGAAAATGATTTAATCTGTTAACTTTGACCCAAATTTTATAGTAGGTGTTAAGAGTTTTATTATTAATATAGTTTATGCTCTTATGAGGATGTATTGAAATGAATGGCAGGTGAAACATATTTCAAGAGAAAATATTTACAGTGACTTATCAAGAACAAACTAGCTCCCCACCTGGAGTTATAAACCCCTTGTCCCAGTGACAGCAGTCACTTGGGTAAAACCAATAGACTGTAGCAACAAACCACAGCAACCACTAGTTATATATGCTATTTAATGAAAAATAAATAATAGCTTAAAAGTTATTTCTTCTTATATTAATGCAAGTATGAATTATTATAACGCATCAGTTATATCTGATTAATCTTAAGAGATAAGTAGATTGTATGCCAAAATCATAACTAGTAAGGGAGAAGAAAACACAGAGAAGCTTAGCACTATGTAACCTGTTATTCCAGTAGGAATAATCTGAGACCATTTTTGTTAAACATTAGTTCATAAGCACAAAAAACAGTGTTAACTGCAATATAATAACAATATCTAATTCATTATAATCCATTTCTGTTATACTTTATCAAACTAACTCATTTTACTTTACGTTAAATAGTTTCTTTATACTCTGCTACTTTAAAACATTCTGTATAACTGAACAATATACCCCAAAAATATAGTTGCTATTGCTAATTGGGAGGAAGAAAGGTGAGACAATAAAAGGGGGGATCTTTTGATTATGATGCTTATGTGATCCTTAAATATTTAAAGTCTAATAGAAGTAACAGATGAATTATTATGCCATTTTAACTTGAATCTTGCAGTAATTACGATCCATTAGCATCCAGTATGTATAATGTTTTCTTACATTTTCTTGTCAGATTAACTATTATATCATTGCAAACCATTATTTCATTCTCTTTCATTTAAATAGTATGCATAATCTTTCATGAAAAGAAGAAATGTTTTACATTGTTAATATGCACAACTTTTGATGAAACACATTCAGAGTTAGACAGAATGATTATATTGATTTGCTCCTACTAAAGTGTTATTCATAGGTTCATAGGTTCATAGGTTCATACTAGGCTATCTGCCAGAGGGCATTTACAAGCCTAGCCCATAGTTTTGTGGCTTACGCCACCCCTTTAGTATGGGGAACTATACCCATTATTTTGCTGTGCCTCTGTCGAGCAGTGACACTGAGGTAATCCCTGGGGTATATCTGCGATCTCCCATCCATTGGTCAAGATTTCTCTTGAACAAGGCCAGCGAGGTGCTCTGCCTCACATATACCGGGATTTTATTCCACAGCATAGGGAGTCTTTGGGTGATGAATCTATCCCTCCAGCACATCCTATTAATAGCCGTGTCGAGGTTTAAGTCTCCCACCCTTGTGGCTCTGACGGATCTAGATTTTTTGAGGTGAAGCATATTCATCAAATCTGGGTTTGACATGGCCTTGTATGTTAGGCAAAGGTCACCTCTGAGCAAGCGGTAAGCGACTGAATAGAGCTGGAGTTCTTTCAGTCGGGCAGCATAGGACAGATGTTTGAGACCCTTTATCCTTTTGGTGAGGAACTTTGTGGCCTCTCCAGCTGCTGCAAGTGTCGGGTCAGATACATTCCGAATGGGGCATTGTACTCAATCATTGGTCTGATGAGTGATGAGTATAGGAGACTATGACCTCCCTTGATCTAGATGAGAATCCCTTCATGATAAGGTGGGCAATGTAGAAGGTCTTCCTAACTACTTTAGCTACATGGGTGTCGAATGACAGACTACTATCAACCTGGGTCCCCAGGTCCCTGATAACTTCTTCTGTGCTCAGTGGATTGCCACCTATTTGGTAGCTAGGGGTAACCTTGTTTTTCCCGAAGGGTATGACTATGCATTTTTTGGCATTTAACTTTAGGCCATGGCTCTGGCACCAGTTATCCGTTTCTGTGAGACCCTTCTGAAGGATATCTGTGTCAGATGTGTTTTCTACTATGGCGCCCAGTTTGCAGTCATCTGCAAACTTTGTCAGCCATAACCCTCCTGTGTATGCTTGTACTTCGGAAAAGTAGATGCCAAACAAGAGTGGGCCCAGGACTGAGCCCTGTGGTACACCACTTGGGACAGGCTTTGAGTCTGACATGGCGCCAGCAACTCTGACCCTGTGGGTTCTGTCACTCAGCCAGTTTGCAACCCATCTTGTGATGTATGGGTTAACATTTAAGCTGATGAGTTTTTCAATGATACCCGAGTGGGGTATTGTATCGAAGGCCTTCGCCAGATCGAGGTAGGCTGTATGGACTGCCTTTCCCTCATCAATGGCTTTGGTGACTGTATCGAAAAAGTCAACCAAGTTTAGAAGGCATGATCTGCCTTTGACAAAGCCAAACTGGGATGGATCCAAAGTCTGCAAATTCCCTATGTCTTTATGTATGAGGTCCATTATGATCCTCTCCATGGCTTTGCAAATAAGGCTTGTCAAGCTAATGGGCCAGTAATTTCCAGGGTCAGTGGAGGCACCGCCTTTGTGAAGTGGGACCACAGTTGCAGTGCGCCACTCCCTGGGTACGTATCCAGAGGTAAGACTATGATTAAACAGCTGTCCTAGCTGTGGGTTTAATTCCTCATTGAGTTCGTGGAGCACACAGCCGGGGACACCATCAGGTCCCATGGATGCTGTGTTTTTTTCTTTGGAGAGAGCAGTTCTCACTTGGGCGTTGGAGATGTTTGGGGGGCTGCAATCGCTTGGTATAGATATCTCTCCTTTTGGGGAGGAGAGAAGTTTGCACTGAACTTGTCAGCCAGTATGTTGGCAATGTCTGTAGGATCAGTAATCTTCACATCATTTTGAACTAGTTCTGAGCATATCTGGGAGTTTCCTCCCAGGTTTCTAACATAGCTAAAGAAGGCCTTATGATTGTCTTTTGAGTCTTTAGCTATTTTTCTCTCAAAATTTGCTTTGGATGATTTTATGAGAGCTCTTAGTTTTTACTTATAGTGATCAAGGGTGTCTTACCTTTTAAGGATTTTGCTCTATCTTGTAGTAGCTTCCTCCTTTTGTTGTAGAGTTTGTTTATGGCTGGGGTCCACCAGACTGGACGCTTGCCTTTGGTACAAAGAGTCTTTGTTTTGCTTGGGATTGCCTTATCCATGCAGTCCTGCAGGTGCTGGTAGAAGGCATTTGTAAGTGATTCAGCGGCTTGAGTACTGTTTTCCGCTGCTCGGAGGCCTTAAAGGAGACCACACTAGTCTTTAGAAGTGTGAAGTCGGCTTCGAGAAGTTCTTTACTGTGGTCTTTTTTATTTCAGGTGGGGGTGGGATGAGGACCTCCAGCGAGATTAGTTTGTGATCTGATCTCACCAGTGAGGGGTATACTTCCGGCGTTGAACATTGTGCTCCCATGTTCGTGATGATGAGATCAAGTATGTTTTCTCCTCTTGTGGGGATGGTGACTAGTTGTTCCATGGCATTTGAGTTTATGAATTCCAGGAACTTTTGGGCTAGGGTGTTTGGGCTTGAGTAGTGTTCCCGGTCTATATTAGGGTAATTGAAGTCATCTAGTATGATGGTGTTTGGTGATACATTTATCCCCTCTAGTGTTTTCAGGAAGGCCATGTGAGGTTCCTGAGTTTGTGAGGGTGGCCTGTAACATGCTACAATTTGCAGAGCAGTCTTGCCTATGGTTAATTGCACCTGGATGGTCTCCGATGCATCATGCGTTGCCACCAGTCTTGAGGTGTGGGTGTCCTTGATGAATATGGATACCCCCCCTCCTTTCTTGGTATTGTCCGGATTTTGGGGCCGGAACGCATGATAAGAGGTAAAACCTGATAGTGCTGGGGTGCTCTCAGGAGCCTTGAACCAGGTTTCTGTCACTGCACAGACACCGATGTTCTCCATACTGAGAAGGGCCTTGAGTGCATGCATTTTGAGATTTAGACTTCTGGCATTGAGCAGCATTACCCTTAGTTTTTTTCCTTTTTTGTGTTCTAGGGTGGTAGGTTTAGAATTTGAGCCTTGCCTAAAAAAGGCACTATGGGGGTGGCAAGAGCCTTTGCCAATATCCGGAATCCCAGGGGTGACAGGTGCAAGCCGTCCCTTGCGAAGCAGCGTGGCTTGTCCAGCATGTCATCCCAGGCAGACAGACATTGGATCCCCTTTGAATGACTATTATTATTCCAAATAATAATCTCAATAATCTCAAATAATTTAAAATGCAGAGAGTTTGAGACAGATAGATGAATTCATTAAAGTAATCATAATATATAAAACGGAAGTTTCAATTAAAATCTGTATAACACTAGCTTCATATAGAAGTTCATATATCTACTTACTACTCCAACAGATTGAGATTTAGGGCTAAAATAGTACTTTCTATATTTTAAATACAGCTTGGAATTGTGAACGGAATACTTTGACATAAATCAGTAAGGTAATGTTCAACATATATTGTAAAGACTATTATCTACGGATTCAGGTACAAGTAATATTAAACTATCAATAGTGGCTGTTATAATAGGAAATAAAGTATACAGTTATATATAGGTTGACTGTTTCCCTTTTTTCCTTTCTGCCCATTTACCATTGTCAAAACAACAGAATTTAACCTCTTTCCAACAAGCTTTTCCTGTCACCCAACTTTTAATTCATCTTTATTGGGCCAGTTGATTAAGTTTTATAAATGATTCAGGTTAGATTTACATTTCCCAATGATTACCGAGTAGAATACTTCCTGGTAGAGTTGCTTTCATTGTGCTGATGTCATCTGTGTGCGTTGTGGTGTTTCTGAGCAGTTCAAAGCTTGTAGATAAACTTTCCAGCTGTTCCTGGGGCATTCAAGGCATCTGAAGCTCACGGATCATCAGCGCAAGCTGGACCAAGACACCAAAGTTGTCTTTGAAGCTAGTCAGCAGGAAAACAGCAGAAACGAAAAAGGTTTACAACATTTTTGCCTTTTGTGAAGCCACTAGCTTGTGTGTGAAGGGGTTCCAGGGTTGCTATCAGTATGCTTAGGTGTGCAGTTCAAAGGGAACGGCCATACTGAGTTCAGACTACAAATTATTACATTCAAAAGTCTTATATAAAGAAAACATTCAGTTCAATTTCAGTATTTATAAATACAAATCCTCTTCCTTCCTATATTTAATCACTGACATTTTACCCTATTGAGAGGTGGATTGGAAAAAAAAAAACATTTTGACAGTGACAATGTCCCTGTTTCCCCTCTGAATACAAGCATTATAAAAACATAATCATATATCAAGCCATATTGAATTATAAAAATATATCATGTCATATCAGATTATAAATTATATGCAGGATCAGAAAAATATTCAAAGACATATAGTATTGAAAAACTAACTATAAACATAAAGCAATAGACCAGGAAGCTATCTAAATATGTGTTAGTATTTGTTACAGGGACATATAACATTTAGAAAGAAAGTAAATAAAAAATATATGTAAATATGGGGTACTTATCTTTTAAAGTAGAATAATGTTCCCATTTTTCCCTGTACCCCCACCCTTCTTTACTATTTCAATTTTATCAACTAAAGGGGAAATTGTGTATATATCTATAACTAAGGAATCATTATACTATTTATTTATATATTGCTACTGTGGAGACCATACTAAATGATATATTAAGTTGTTGCCACTCATCTATTTTGTTTAATACATATATATATATATATATATATATATATATATATATATATTGATTGCTGCCTGACAACAACTGTATGTTGCCAATACAAAAATGTTAAAGTGAATATCATATAGCTACTTTTATAAAAATTAATTAAACTGGTGGGATATATGCAGCTAAAAAGTATTTCATTTTTATGATGGTAAAATGAGTTTACCTTGCCAAGAAAACAGAACAGTGAAAAGTTTACTTAACATCCTAGTATTCACATATATTACAGGATAAAGAAATGAATTATGAATTAATTCATTTGTTTTTTTTTTAGTTTTTTAAGTTTCACTGTGGTTTTCCAAGCAGATGTTGATGCCAATATTTTAAGAGAAGGGCTAGCCCACTCCATTTCTTCTGTTTTTTCTAGGATCTTGTGATTTTTTTATAAAAGTGAGAGCTGAGTCCAGGTCTTCAAATATTTTGGGACCCTCCAAAGTGAAAATCTTCAGTTTTGCAGGAAACAGAAGACGGGTCTTCACTTGTGCCTTCTTCAGTTCTTTTATCAGAGGTAGGAACAGTTTTCTTTTTGCTATTACCAAAGATGAATAGTTATTGTCAAAACGTATTATTGTATCATTAATTTTTTATAAGAGATTTGGGCCAGCTGTTTTTAAAATTATAAATGTAATAAATCCAATACATAATTTGACTAACAATAAAGTTGTAGACGAGTATAAATTTTCCAAGTGTAATTTTGACTGGAAAAGTTGCCTTCTTTCTATTTTTTTGTAGATATTTTTGTAGATATTGTTAATTACTATAGTTTTGCTGGAAAAAAGTTCCAATTTTTTAGTTAGAAGACAAAAAAATCCAGTGAAGATATAAATTTCTTAGTGGAGTTGCTGTATTTTGCTGCTACTCAGTGCCCATGCTGGCCACCCCCCCCCCAATTTCTGCCAATATCTTGAATGTTTTCTGTTGAACTAAAAAATTATATGCAAAGAACCAGGATGAGGACCCTTTTGTAAGGTTTTTGTTCTTTGTCTGAAGCAGAGAAAACTTTACTTAATTTGGGATTTTTTTTTAACTAGGAAGTTTTGCTAATAGACAGCATAGATGAACAGGAATAATAAAAAGAAAAATATTAAAATTAAGTTAAAAAGTGGTAAAACCACTTCATTAGGTTAACGTTGTCTGCTTTTTACAGCAGGTTATTAATGGGAAAAGTTCTTGTGAACAATGAAGAAATAGCAGTGTTTACAAGATTGGCTGAAGGCTTGGTAAAAGCACTCTAATAGGCTGCACTAGTGATTGGAAGGAAACAATATTTAAAGTAGTCGATTGGTACTTATACAATGAAGGGTGTTAACCTTCTCTGAGTGCCGAGATGTAAATAACAGAGAATGTATGTACCTGATTGAGGACACTGCAGCATCAGCAAAGGATTTTGATTGGAAGCTAGATCTTGTACAGAGTTTGTTTCTGACCAAGGGCTAAGAGTAAAGAGGTGCACTGCTGATAGGATAAAAAATACTTTTAAGTCACTGGACTGGCTGCAACACAGTATATATGCTTTTACCCAGCACTTGTTATTTATGATCTGAAGAAGGCTTAAGAAGCTGAAAGTGCTTATCTCAGCTGGGAATTTCATGTGTTTTTAACATTTTTATTGTTTTTCTTCTTCAAATAAAGAGTGGTTTTATCACCGTGACACAGTACAAGCTCATGGTGGTGTACCTTGAAGACTTTCCTACTAAGCTGACACAAAAGGTTGGTGAGTTTGTATGAGTAAGAAAGAGAAGCAGGTAGGCATTTGGATATACCCACAAATGGCCAGTGAGATAAAAATTAATTTTAAGCTGCACCACTGAAACATGTAACGTGTGTGTGTGTGTGTGTGTGTGTGTGTGTGTGTGTGTGTGCGCGTGTCTGCGTGTGTGTTTGTGTGTGTGTGTGTGTGTGTGTGTGTGTGTGTGTGTGTGTGTGTGTGTATGGGTCCTCCAGGTGAAATTGATGTGTGAGTGTCTGCTTGAACACAGCCAAGCTTTGTGCTAGCTCTATGTCTTGGTATGTCAGACAGATGCGAGCCATGTATGGTAGAGGTGGCAGTTCATCGTTGTCATCCTAGATCATGAGAACTGGCTTTGCCAGGAGTTGCAATGGTACATCATACCCACTGTCAGATGCACCACAGCTATCTGAACATGACTGTTTGGTGGACAAGCTCCCTACATGAGGGCACCTAGGACCATGACCCTATGGCCTGGCCTGCCATGTCTGAGTGTGGACAGCCACTGATGGAGGAGTAGAAGTGCTGCCTCTATAGGAGTGTGATCGGGCACAGCCACATCGGTTAACAACATATGATGTAGCTGACCTATGTCTGTGAGGATGCTGTTCTCCTCCCAGCAGATGTTCCATCACAGACACCGCTTGTTCCATCACAGACACTTCTTATCCCAATGTGTCATTCATCTGATCAATTGAATGGGCAACACAGTGAAGGCAGTCACTCATGTTAGCCTGTGCCACATCTACAACCATACACATTTCTCTGGAGCACCTATGGGAAAGTGCCTATGCCTCCATGATGGCCCTAAATATGTCGAGTGGCATGAGAACAGACACCTGGATGAAGTGGAGGATGGACACCAGAATCCTCAGAGCAAACCTAACAACCATCCTGCGTAGCACCTCTCCCACACTTTGGTTATGATCAGAGTCAACAGGCACTAAAGCCTGAGTAACAACATTTCTCTGATTAATTGCCTTGCTGTCCATCTGTCCAGTATCTGGGGGTTCAGTGGAATGGGTAGGCATAGGCCTACTGGCTGTATCCAATGGAATTGTAGGGGATGGCTGTATATCAACATCAGCTTCAGATTCAACCTCTGCACACCCTGGCTGTGTCCCTGTTTGGCCATCATCATCAGAGTCTGTGATACACTGACATCAAGTGGTAGAATGTCCTGCACTTCCACTGTCAGGGTCACCTATGATAATAAGCAACAAACACAGGAACAATTAATACCTAAACTACTATACTCCAATATATGCTAACAAAACAACAGTGCTGTTACTATTAGACAATGCAGCAATAGACACAGCAGTCCTAACATCAACAACACACACTAAAATATTTCTTTGAATTGCTCATCAGTACTAACATAAAAATGTTTGGCTTACCATCTGCAGATGACAGTATCCTCTGCAAGCCAGATGGACCTGGAAGAAGTAAGCAAAAGGTAAAGACAACATCATCAAAATTAATAGTAACGCAGGGGGTAATACCTTTACTCCTCTATATGTCCATTAACTATGCTTTCAACAAGAACTTGGATGACAACTCCAACTTAAGCTAATCAATCAGAATGTGTTGTGAACTGTAGCAATCGTCAATCCTCCCAAAAAAAAAAAATTCTTGTAAAACAAAAGTAGACTATTGATTTAAATTATTTTACTATACAACAATATTCAACAATTGAGATATAAAAGCCTACCTGGAAGCTTTTCTTGGGGCATGCTTGATGTCCCTGAAACAGTAGCACTGATGTCAAGGACTACTTGCTACTCTGCATTTTCCTTGAGTCATCTGGATCCCTGACAGTGGATAAGAACTCTTCATTTGGTGCTAGTGGTGGCTCTGTAGCAGGCTCCTCCTGTACATATCCAATCATGGCCAACTGCAGTAGCTCTCCTCCATGCAGATGTGATCATATTAGTGGCTCTATGGAGCACCTGCTGTTATATCCCGCTATAGCCACCCACAGCATTATTGTTGACAATCTGCCAATAAATCTGCATTCTGCATGACAAATCTTCAGTTCCCCTTTCAAGCAGGAAGGCACCATGTTGCCTAAAAGTGTCAATGATAATCTGTTTTTCATCATCAGTGAAGGGTGGTCTTCAAGGATTGAGATGGCTGGGTGGAATAGCCCTAAATGTCCTAAAAGACAACAGAAGAATAATACACATAAGTATCACATAACTACAAAATAACTGTGCCTAGATAAAACAGAAAAGGTAGTATTTCAGTATTACCCACTGGAGAAACATAAAACAGTCTAGAGATCTGAAACACAGAAAACAGACTGGATGTAAAAAAAACTGTGAAATGCCTTGACAAACATGCCCATGGCATCAGTACACTTCTAACTAATACATTCAGACAAAAATATAAAAGCCTGTGCTTCACATTATTGTTAAATATATTCCAGCATATGCATTATGTAGCTGACATAAATGCAAGCATACCTTCTCAAATTCAGTAATCCGCTGTGCAGTTGTATCCCAAAATAATAGCCTCTGTTCTGTGTTCTCCACATAAACAAGCCTCCTCACCTTCAGTTTTCCTAGCTACATGTTTGCCTTTTTTATATGTTGCAGATTCAGGGCTGTTAGCATGGTGAATATGCAAATGAGGTGTGAACTGATTAGAATTGCTGAATCTCAAATACTTGGCTCCATGTAGCAGATGTAAATATAGTGCAGGCACTCCCTCAGTGTTTGTTTTTAATGGATTGCAACCGTGTATGATTACTAGTTGGGAGACGTAAAACACAACGACACTGCAGGCTGCCTTACCTCCAGTGAGTGTGTCAGATTAGACTTACAAAGTGTTAGATGTAGGGTTGGAAATGTAAGTAAGCAGCACACAATTCACCGGTTCTGTTCATTAACATCTAACCTCCCCTTCATTTGATAGCAACTGCATATAATATTATTTTCATTTAATATCTTCACACATTTTAAGGACAATGATACAGCATGGCTTACAGACTGCATGTCTTAGATTATTGGTCAGATAAGAGAAAAATGATCAACAAACACAGAGGGGTAAAACAGAGCTGTATATTTCCAAGCAATAATCATAACTGGTTGTGTGATCAGTTAGTGCACTGCATCCACAAATAATAAATGTACAAATAACAGTTGTATGATTTCATATTACTGTAGATCATGTTGCAGTCAGTTGTATGCAGAATGATTTCAGTTCCTTGCTGCAAAGCTGTTTGTGTGGCAAAGAGTGATAAGGCAAACGTCCTTGCTCTGAAGGTTCATTTGAGTGAGAGTTCAAATCCAGATCTATGTAAAAATATCTCATGTGAACCAACATGTTCTAGTATATATGTCAGAGATTGATTTTCCTCATTTCAACTACTTGTCCCTTATTTTTGCTTTCCTTTCTTTTCTTCTCTTTCTTGTTTTTTTTTTTTTTTTTGAGGGGCGGGTGGCAGTATATGCACAATGTAGTACTTATCTCGATCATTAGAATGGAGGAAATGAATATCAAGTTTGGCTGTGCTTAACTTGTTTGCATGAAGCATGGCAGTAAATAAACTGGACAATTGGTCCACCCAGGAAGTAGCGGAACACCTGCAGACAGGACCCAGACAGCCAATAATTGAAACCAGATGCATTCAATTAATTCTGTTAGGCACCATGCAAACCCGCTAAGCAGGATTACATGGCAGTTAACACAGAGACCTTAAGAATGATTAGTAAATTAGGGAATGTCATACAACTAGTCCTGTGGCAGCAGGTGTAGGGCTGTAGTACTGATGGTCCTGGGCCCTAGTACAGGGTGTGCAACCTGTTTTCTTACTATTGTGACAGTGCAGTTTATAGCAATGAACTGAAAAATTAGACAAGTGTTATTTCAACATTCTTGTATCAACAGGTATAAGTGCAGGACTGCCATACACATGGTCCTGGGTTCTAATCCAGGATATTCCATACACTTTTACTGTTGTTCCACTTCTCATTATATTCATTCTCATTTATAACACTTTAGATTGGGGAGTTGATATGAATTATATGTACATTATCTGAATGCTTAATGCTTACTGTGTAAAGTGTAGCTTTAACAATGTACCAGTTCATGTCTAAATTTTGAATAGTTACTTAATCCACAAACTCAATGTCTACTATGTAATGTTGAAGCCTTACCAATTTAGCTGTTTGTCTCTATTTTTTTCTATACCCTCTATATCAATTGTATTTTCCTTAGCTTATGTATCTGTATCATGAATTGTAACTTTATCCATTATCTAATGGTTTTACTATGTAATGTTGGAGCTTTTCTCCCCGGGCCTGCACTGAAAATGGGCTCTCGAGCCCAGTGGACCCCCCCCAGTCACCAAACTGAAATAAATAAAATAAATAAATAAATGAGGAATGAAACACCATTATTGTGTTTTCAGATGTATGACTAAGGGCATAGTGTGCACTCTAGTTCTGTAAGTATAATTCTGCCATCTGGACTTGCATGGGCTTCACAATTGCCTAAGACTCATGCACAACTGGATCTATATCCAATAACTTGTTAAAGTCATACACATACATGTGTAACAACTCATACTGTCACCTGTATTCATGTATGATTCCTGACTATATCAGAACAGCACTTCTTCTGTGGCAAAGATGGAAAATCAATGCTATGGAAGAAAATATTTTATCTCTTATGCCAAGGTTTGAATCCCACAGTGTAAACATCAATTTTCTCAGTGTTTAAAGGTAAAAACAAATGCGTCAGGTCATTACATTTATGTCCCCAGTGCATGTCTGCAAACCTAACAGTTATCTTCCAATTTTCAATATATATTTCCAGCCTACCTCAGTAGATACCCTGCAAACTAAGGCCAAATGTCAGATTAAACTTCCAATTGCAATTATTTGATCTCTCATTGCTTGGCACTGCTGCTCTCTGCCTGACATCGTGCAAACACAATGCTCAGGTTTGTGCACTATCAGTAAATACTATAACTGGAATTTGTGTAAAATATTAGTCGCTGTTGCTCTGGTTCTGCTGGTAGACATGGCTGGCATTAGTGGGAAAGGTGCCAGGTTCAGGGCTCAGAGGTGGGGTGTCCAGGAGTTCAGTATATTTATTGGACTCCTGGTAAAGTACCACAGCCAAATACCTTTACGGGGGGACTATTCTGGCTCCAAGTACAAGTCTGAGGTGTGGAATAGTGTGAACCAGGCTCTATCCAGTGTCACTGGAACTGCACACTGGAGATCAATGTAGGCATTTGTTTAATGACCTACACAGGAAAAAAGGGATAATCTCAACCAGTGATTGGAAGAATTTGAGACTGAGGACACCCCACAGCTGTGTTAGTATGAAATTAAGAAAGTACTTGTAAGACTTAGAAAGATTAATATAGGCAAAACTGGTATACATAATGTTCTTCTGTTCTTTTCTGTTCTTATTCCAGCTGTCAGGGAACATGAGTTCAATGTGCAAGCTGATGTTGCTCATTTGGAGTGATTGAGGGAAGCTAGTGGTATGTATGCAGCAGAAGATAATTGTTATTGTAGCATTAAAAGTTAAATATAGCTTTTTTTGGTATTTTATAGAGTTGTATGAAATTGAGTATACATACCCAACTGTAAAAGCAAATATGCATGCATTAGTCGGCAGCACAAACCAGTTATAAGAGTCCAGTATTAGACTGTAGTTAGAGGTTGTGGGTTCAAACACCGTAATTTCCAACTATACAATACTGTTATTTCTTCAATAATATTTACATTAAATTAAAAAAACTCTATACCAGTGGCACAAATGCCCAGCTGTAAACTGTAATCTGTATAACTGAAACACACATATGTGCAATATATGCACACTTCAAGGATTAATTTCAGCAATCTGCAGTACAGTGTGTATCTGTTATGAGGTATACTTAAATGTAATACTTAAGATAAATAAGTTGTATAATTGTATTAGCGCATTGTATGTCACATATGATGGTACTGTTATATTTTTGTTTCTGTCAACCTAACACTTATCTTTCTTTTTTATTTTTATTATGCGTCTTCAAAATGTCTGCATGTCTTCAATGTGCACCACATCACTAAATGCTCCACAGTGCAACGAGGTAGGGCAGCTCCAGTGTATCAGCCTGTCCCCCCTCCAATGGCTCCGGAGTCACCCTGGTAGCACTGCCTCTGCTGCCCCTGCATTACCTGCACCTTGAGGTACTCCTAACCAGGAAGCTGGTGCAGTGGTACCCTCCTGGAGCAGTGGTGGAGGCGGTGATTTTATCATCTGCAGTGAGTGGCCAGGGATGTTGCATAGGTTGTCTGCCACACCATTGGTATACACCTACACTGGACACAGAGCCTGCTCTATTTCATTGTCCAAAGGAGGAGGAGGAGACATCAAGCACTCCAGCCACCAGTTGAGTAAGGTGAAAGTGATGGCAGTCCAGTGGTTGAGGACTTAAATCTCACTGTCTCCAAGCTTGATGGGCATGAACTTGTGTTGTCCGCTCCCTCACTCCAGCCATCATGTCTCCCAACATTTTGTGTCCATCACCATCTCTGTCTCTTGTCTTTTTTGTCTTGTCTGTTTGCATTTGATTCCTCACTTACCCAACTTAGTTGACCCAGACATACCTACGTCCCTTCACCAACATTCCTCTCTTACTAAAATAAAAAACATGGACACGTCTTTCAAAAAAAAAAAAAAATCACATAACTCTCCATTCCATACACATCTTCTTGACACATGTAATTCAGTCCAATTGGCTACACAACATGATCATTTTGTTGTAACCCCCTTCATGGGGGTGACCTTCCAAATTCAGTTAATATTCTGTGCATATTTTCAGTTTACACTGTTAACGAAATGGATAGCTGTTATTCTTTCCTACCTGCCTCCTGCACATTCCTACACTGATTTCCCTTTGTTGTTTCCCCCTGCTTGCTCCCCATGTCACCATTTTCCTATCTACTGTATTTTAACACCTTTAATCTGGTCAAAAATAGAATTACAAGCAACACACATAAGTAGCATAAAAAGCAATGACTCCCTTCACTTTTTGAGCTCTATGTTTGTTCAGAGGTACACATAATGCACCAATGCACAGTAAAATGCTGTGGTTATACCTGCTCAGTGCTGATAAACCCAGATGTGCTATGCCAACACACAGCAACTCATGTACTATAAAGAATTCATGCAATTGCATTATCAATGTTTATTTAAAAGTATGTAAAAATATTAGATACTTCTAGATTCAAACCCAGTATCATCTGGGCTCAAAAAGAAATACACTGAAGCATTTACACCTGCTGCCACAGAGCCATTTAAACAGCAGGTGTGTTTCATAGACTCACTACTAACTGTCAGAGTTTAGCATTGCGGCTTGCATTTGTGCACTGCTTAGTAGCGTGCAAACATGGATAGTACTGGAAATATGTATCACACATGTGCAAACACTTTGCCAGCCATTGAGCAGACCTGCTGCTCACTGTGCTATGGAAAAGCAAACATTACTATGTATTAGTGCTGTTTACTGTCCATTCCCTGTCTATCGCATGAAATTACATATGGAAACATAACAAATTGAAGGCCCTATCTAACAATATGTCACATATTTACAATACAGCCATGTGTTGCCTTCCCCAGGCACAGCTGCCCTGGTGTCTTAGTACTTTTTCTACACATATTTCAACTACACTATAGAAATTAATATCAAACATTGTGTGATATGCAATGCACATCAATATGATAACATGCAGAACAAGAACTATTCACCCATAAGCCTAAAAAGCTGTATCTGCAAGGCTAGGGGAGGAATCAGCATGGATCTTATCCACAGGGAAATATGTGAACTTCAACACACTTGATTCGACCCATTTTGGTTTTGTCAGTGGTAAATCTTGCTTATTAAACCTAGTGGACATCTTTGATACTGACCACAAAGACCTGGATGAGGGATAACAGGGCATACTGCCTATGATGAGTTATCCAAGGCCTTTGACACTATCCCCCATTCATGTATCATAGAGAAAATCTCACATCTGGGAATTAACTTATACATTATTAGATGGATAGCCAACTGGCTCATCAATAGAACACAGACTGTCAAAGTTGGGGACTGCACCTCCACTTACCAGTAGAATACCACAAGGATCTGTGCTAGGCTGTCAACTGTTTGCAAACTATTTCTCTGAAGCCCAGGCAAGGGTAGATGGCCTATGGTTTCCAAGTTTGCAGATGACACGACAAAAAGCCAAAATGATAAAATGATAACCAGAAGGAGAACACCCTGAAAGCACAGAACATTGTTTATTAAAAAAAAATTTAGCGCTTTCATCCAAAGTATATCAGGACTTCATCAGAATAGCAAATACATCTCCCACACCATTTTTATACAAGACATAAAAATCACATGTTCAATTTAAAATTCATTTGCCTTAGAAATGATTAAATTATTATTAGAACCACAATCCCCAGGATTCACGAAGTTATAACTCTTACACGGAGGCTGCAGTTAAACGGAGTGATGTCAGCATGCTTTGCATATTCATGAGAGCATGCTGAATCACACCTAAGTCTAACACGGTCCATGTAAGACAGTAGGGGGCGCGTCCGTAGGCCGAGCCCTGCAAGCGGACACGCCCCCAGAAGTGTAAAAGTGCCCAAAGTAAACACCCACAACAGAGTCCACGGAAATGTGAATAAACACAACACAACACATGCCCCCACAGACTATGAACATAAAATATATATAAATGAACATGTTATATATTTTTTTAAATTGTAAAGATGTTTAACCGTGAGTGCGCTCATTTGCGCAGGCGTGCCCGTAGCACAGATACAGTTAGCAGTCAGTGGGAAAGCATATAAGAACTAAATATGCAAAATAAGCAAGGAAGCAATAGCGTAGCGGTAGAGATGTTGGCTGCAGAGCAGGCATTCATGGTTTGAGCCCCCACAACACCAATTTTTTTTTTTTTTGCAAAATAAGCAGGAAACAAGTCCCTGACAAATATGTACACATAAAACCACAAGTTATGTAAAATGTAATGAAATAGCCCATTTATATTGAAGACATGTGAGGTAACAAAAGAAGAAAAAATGCCAGATATGCCCATAGCTGAGCTACAGTTTAACAGAGTGAGTACATGTGCCGGTAGATGAGCAGTGGTTTAATTGGTGCAAAATGAGTGCCCGTAGCTGAGCAGTGGTTTAACATGCTAAATCTATGTGCCCCTAACTGAGCTGAGCATAATATGCATGCTGATAGCCAAATGAGGCTTAAAGCAGCGTACCCCGTTTGCACGGAGCTGCACACCGCGCAAACAAGCTAACCGACGGACAACGTTGAGCAAGCCGTATCAAAACTGCCTTTACACAGACACACCCCTCAGCATGTCTAGACAGTCATGAAAAATAAAAAGCAGTGGCCAGGTTCGAACCCAGGATACTATACACCATAGTCAAGGTACAGAACCACTAAGCCATGACAGCAGTACCTGTAAATGCAATAATAGCTAATATATAGGAATGAATACAAACTAGAGCATGACAATGCAGGTTTACTGAAGTTGATACAATTCCAAAATGGCCAATCACAGATATGTGCGGGGAAAACGGACTATATAAGCCCCATAGGCGGGAATACACAGCATAAACGATTGTAGAACTGACCTGCAGGCAGAATGACAGGAATAGGAGAGGATAGTCGCTTTCGAGCACAGAGGTGGGGTGTTGAGGAGTCCAGGTACATGGTCTGGCTCCTAGTCCATAATCATGATGCCCAACTCATGCAGGGCCAGGTCCTCTGGGGAGCATACAGGGCTGAGGCATGGGACCGGTTGGCTCATGATCTCACCAGTGCCACAGGGATTCCAAGGACTGGTGAGCAGGTCCATCACCACCATGCAGACCTGAAGAGACGCAAGCAGGACCAACTGAACCTTTGGATCCAGGAGGCTCGGCAAACACCCGACGCCCCACTACTGAGTAAGTAACATTTAATTTTGTATGTAAGAAATTAAACTAGCTGATATTATGGAGATGTGTATTCCAATATTACTTCATTTATATTACAACTGCAGGTGTCCGTTCTGCAAACCGCAGAGCCTATGGCGATAGGCTGGTGCGGTTGCACCACCAGGCAGGTCAGTAATCCACTACCAGTAACTGTAAAGAAATATAAAAGTATGACAGTCAGCAAATGAGTGCAGTGTAGTCAGTAAGGAATAAAATCTGCAAGTAACAGTGTGAAAGTGTATGCAAGTATTGCTTGATTACAAAAGTGTGTTCTAGCCGGTAAGTTTAACCTAAACATGAAACTGTCCGACATATATTCTGAAATAAAAATGCCCTGCCTGTAAGAAAATAGTACACAACCTGCAGCAGGCTGAAAAGTATAGCTGCAGAAGATGATGAAATCACATGTGTGAAATATATCCCTGTGGAAATACTGAAACATGGCAGAAGTGAGACTGCTGGAAAGGATTGTAATAACTACTGGTAAAACATGTCAATAAAGCCTAGAAGTACCATCCTGAATAGTAAAATGAAAGCAAGTGAGAGAGTGTGAGAAAGTGTCATGAATCCAGCAATACAGTAGTAATAACCCCTGAATAAAGTATACTGCAGTCAAGACAGAATGAAATGCATGTGAGATTCAAAACCAAACAGCAAAATCTGTTCAAAGTGTTGCTGCATCTGGAATGTGTATCCCAAAATCAGGATATGTTGCTCTCAGTCTGCAATATGCAGATAGGATGTTTGTCTGATATACCAAACATCCACACTTGTCTACAGCTATATAAAGCAAATGTAGCAGGATGATGTAGCTGAACAAAGCTAGATATGAATGTGTATGAAGAACCATAAAATGTATACTGATGTTGCAGTAACAGTCCTATCACCAAGTTGAAATAGTTACCATATAGGAAACTGTAGTTAGAACAGTAGTGTGTATATAACTGTAGCTATTAGAAATGTACAGCATATGTATTGTTATTTGAAGGTGTTAATATTACTTTCTTCACCCCACCCTATAACCACATATAACCCATTCCACGTGAAAATGGTATGTGCAATCACAATTAACACCCCTAGACGTTTGTCCTGTTGGGTCATATATATTTGCATGTCTGTTGATGCATCTGCCCTGTTCATACATCCACACCTGATGGCCTGTTGCCATCAATTAACCCTGCATGTTGTTGGACTGTGTATTTCTGTTCAAATTATGCATGTGTTATGCACGCTGTTCAATGGTGTGAATATCTGGGTGTTTGGTTAATGGGAATACTAATGCATGCTGTTACAACTAATTGTGAATGGTATTATATGTCACTAACCCAAACTGTCATGACATAATGCAAAACATAGTACGACAGGGAAGGTGGGTTCCAGCGGACACACCTCTCCCACCTCAGCTGGCGAGTGCACCTGGCACTAGTGCCGAGTCCAGACCCTCCTCCAGTGGCCCTGTGCCACCTGCAGGTGGAAGCGCTGCAGGAGATGGGGCTCGCCCCCCTCTGCAAGTGTGGCCGGAGGAGAACCACCACTCACCCTCCGTAGCGTCCGGACTGTGGTGCGTAGGGAGATTCGGAACTCTGTTCTTGAGCCCCTACGCCAGCTCGAGGCATGGGTGGCACAACTAACGGGCATGCCTGTTTCCCCGCCTACACAGACCCCAGCACAGCCCCATCCTGGGCAGTGAAAGAACAGTGGCAACTGCCTATGGGTGGGGATATCAGTTCCACTGTTGCCATCTGTGGGCTCATGGGCTCTGGATATCCATAACTCTGTCCTTGTCAATTGTGTAACCCCCCCACACGTGTCATACACCGCCCCTGTATGCATCTTGTTTGTCTTGTCTGTTTACCTACCCAACCTACCTCCCCAGCTGTACCGACTTCCTTCACCTGACATACCACTCTCACCTGAAAAAAAAAAGGGCACTCTGTACCCACAAAAAATTACGCCCCATACATAGCTGCCCATTCCGCACACATGTCTACTGGACATGGAACCTATCAATTACAATTGGCTGTACAACAAGTATTATTGTTGTCCTGACACCTCTCTCAGGGGTGGAAGGTTTCAAATGTCACACCAAATTACATACATATGCACAGCTGTTGCTGATGAAGAAATGGGCAGCTATGGGCCTTACCTACATCCCTCCTGCACATCCCAAGCTTGTTTCCCTACTGTCTTACCCTCTTTGTGACCCCTTTTTCACCACTTTCCTGTCTCCCCATTTTCTTTTCTTTCAAAGAAAATAGTGCGGGTCTGCGCAAGAGTAAGCACGTTTAAGCAGTTGTAAGCGGGTGTGCGCAGAGCTAACCGCCAGTGCGCATGCGTGAGCTCCACGCAAACCAGCGCTAACCCGGTTACAACTGCTTAAAAGTGCCTTAGTCACTTTGATTGACAGGTCCTGTACTCAGTTCAAAGCAAAATAAAATCCCACTGTGAGTCCCGAACCCAGGACCTTGGAAACAGTAGTCTGCATGACTTACCACTAAGCCATGATTCTTATACAAGAACATTGTGCTAAAATAAATATATCATGTAATAGTAGGAATGAATGTAAAGGGAATATAGATGTGTAGTACACAAAGCATGCCATTTAGAATTACTATCAAAACTAGTGGATTTCCATAATAGTAGTGTGTGAACAGAAACAGCCATGCTAGTTGGAAGCTAGTAGGTAATAATGTCACTATAGCACCTTGCAAGCCACACACATACTCACAGCAGGATAAGCACTGCCCATACCCCACAACCTCTTACAGGAACACATCTGGACCAAGTAATAAAATATGTGGAGCAAAGGCCCAAAACCAGGGACACATTACAAATAATGTTACAACAAACGCAGACAGTTCAGAGAGTAACAGGATCTGCACTTTGTGGGATGTTTGGAAGGGTATGCAGTCTGAAACTTGAATGTTTGTCACCATATTCTGACTTGAGCCCAGAGTGACTTGCCAGAAAAAGGTGTGCATGAGATATTGACCAAAATATGAGGCAGAAATGTGGACAACCTGCAAATATCTGTACACATGACGGGTCTGACACCACCATATTTGAATAGTTAAGAGCCTAGACATATCAACACTGAATGACTTACAGGGATGCCCCACAGACCCCATGTGAAATGTACAAACAGTAGGCAGAAAGATGTAACACATGCAATGGTAACTATGGGGTCCTGAAAGTATTCATCACTAGCATGGCAGAAAAAGTGTAGTAATACATATGCTCATGCTAACCCACAGTCACAACTGCAGCATACCAGACATTTTAATGGGTGTACCCCACTGATATGTACCATTCCATGAGGCACATAACAGATGAACCTGAAAGTCTCTGGGGCCTGCTCAGCAGCATACTCAAATACCCTAATAGATGTCAAGGCCCACACCATGGCCAGACCACACTGCATGCTGTAACACCCTAGCAGATATAGCAAGCATTCCAAGGTGTGAATGTACATGGAAAATAGGAAAGCTACAGCAGCACACTACAGTCAAGACACCTAGCAGGCATACAAGTAGTGACTGTAAAGGGCAACTATTGAAGCCTTAGCAACAAAGTGCAAGCAAAAGTGAAAGTAAAGCACACACACACACACACACACACACACACACACACACACACACACACACATTAACAGTAGTAGTAGTTGTAGGTGTCAGTGTACATACACAGTTAGTACAGGAAACTGGAGAAATGAATGGAGGAATGTTAATCTACAACACACCTGGAAATATGAGAGAGATACCAACCTTTACACTCACAGAACATTGTCCACAGCATAACAGCATGGTCCCTGCCCTTAAAATCTGAAAGGGCTACGCCTATCTCACATACCTTTTTATAGCACTGTTCTGAAATCACAGTGAGAACTGCAATCAGTACACAACTGGCTGCATGCAATTAGCAAATGCTGGCTAACAATTAGTGCAGAGGCCATCACATGGGCATATGCAGATACCTACAAAAGTATGCTGTACTCCCAGTCCACAAATGCAATACTTTCATTGCACCCTGAGAAGGACGTGAGAGACAGACAGAGAGAGAGAGAGACAGAGACAGAGACAGAGACAGAGAAAACTGCAATTAAGCAGACACAAACAAATTGTTCAGCAACAGTTACCTGAAAGCTGACAACTGGGAAGTGGAGCAGCAGGACAGAGAAACAGACGGCAACACAAGAAGCTGTGACAAACACAGGTAATGTAAAGTAATACTATAAAGGTCTACATACTGTGAACCCTCCATATGTGTCATTGGTCTGTATCCATATGTATATGAAGATGTGTAAAGGGCAGGGGACATACAGCAACTATCAGTGAAGGCTGTACATACATTTGTATGTGAGAGCATCTATGTGCACATATCAATGTTGGTTGATTGTAGGTTGTAGTGCCATGTACAAACTAGGTTTCACAGTTATGTATGTTTAGCAGTATGTTAGTGTGTGTATACAGTATGGTAGACAAATATGTTGATATACCTGTCTAACATATGGATACGTATGTATGTCAACATATGTATGTATATATATATATATATATATATATATATATATATATATATATATGTATATATATATATATATGCATATATGTATACATACATAGAGAGAGAGATGTAGGAATACATAGACAGATGTAGATAGAATACTGTACAAACATATCTATGTAATGCACACATACAGATATAGATATATGTAGATACATATACATAGACAGCCTGATCTGACTACCTACAGGTATGACTGTATATGACGACCTGCAACACAGCCTGTCCCACCCCTCTGTCACTCACACCCCTCTGTGCCCCCTCCACATCTATAGCAATATATGTACATCAATATATATATGTGTATATGTATACGGACATATATATATATATATATATATATATATATATATATATATATATATATATAGATATAGATATACATATAGATATATCTATATACATATATATATATATATATATATATATATATATATATATATATATATATATATATATATATATATATATATTTAAAGAGAGAGAGAGAGAGAGAGATGTATATAAAGTCTGAGTGAGGCACATGTGTACAGATGTATTGCAACAGGTGACTGGTGACAAAGGCATGGAGTGAACACCAGTGTCAAAACCGGAGTACCATACCACATTCCAGATCACCTACACCAGTAACCACCTGATATGTGATTGGCTGCCCACCACTGCATGTGTCAGGGGTGAACAGGGTCATAAATGTGTACAATAGTGGCCCCAATGATATTCACAGTGGCACACTATCCCTGGAATACCTGCACATGGTATGTGTCAGCGGACATGGTGTGTCAGCTATGGACATGTAGGTCGGTGTACCCCTCCACACCACATAATGGATGCCATGGTATGGACCTCACATGACAGCTACAGATATGGAGAAGGACACAGTGACATGTACAACACTGTGACAATGCACTCAAACACATTACCAATGCACAGTGACTGATAACACCACAGAGTACACATATGCTACCCACATAGAGGTTACCACTCCCGGATTTACATATGTAAGTCACACCCATGACAGATGTCCAACAACCATAGCAACACCTCACACCATCCACAACCTAAATGTCTGCTGTGTGTCGTCCGTGCCACTGCAATAGAGTGCACATGTGGAGGTAAGAGTTCCTACCCACAGATAAGACATACCCTGCAATAAACCACACAGTGTTAAGAAGCAAGACTCCCCATGAGTACATGTCACACATACCCCTGCTGAATGTTAGTCAGATAGGTAATATGCCATATGAGTCACCCTGTGTAACTGTGTGACAGCAGCAGGTACCATCACACCACATGTGTCACAATGGTCAGGGTAGCAGAACAGTACGCTGCTGTAGTCCCAGGGCAATAGCATATTGTATAGTATTGTATTGTAATGTAATGTATTGTGTTGTATTGTATTGGTATGTTGAGGTGCCTCCTTCGTGGAGTGGAACCACTGCTGCTGTGCGCCAGTGTACAGGTACATATCCTGTAGTCAGGCTAGTGTTACATAGCACTTCTATATGTGTGTTTAGCTCCTGTCAGAGTTTATGTAGCATGCAACTGGGGATACCATCAGGTCCCATTCATGTTGTGTATTCTGCTGTCCTGAGGGTGGCTCTCACCTGGACATCTGTGATGACAGGGAGGTAACAGTCAGCTGGGATAACTATGCCTTATTTTGGGGGAGAGGGCGGGGTGACACCTGCACTGAACCTGTCTGCCACAATGTTGTCGATATCTGTGGTGTCAGTGAAATATTTGTTGTTGTGTACTACCTATGGGCATAGAGGATGGATCCTGACCAGGTTGCTAACATAACTGAAGAAGGCCTTCTGGTTATCTGTAGTGTCCCTCTTGATTTCCCTCTCAAAGTTGCCCATGGATTTTGTATGATGGAAAATAGATCCTTACTAGTGCTGCTCAGACATGCCCTCCCTTTATGGAATTATGCTCTGTCTTGCAGAAGCTTCCATCTTCTGTAATACAATCTGTCTATGGCTGGGGTCCACCAGACAGGATGCTGTCCCTTTGTGGAGAGTGTCTTGGTCATATATGGGATTGCATGATCCATGCATTCTCGGAGATGTCTGTAGAAAGCAACTGTGTAGGGGTCAGCATTGTGGGTTGTATCTGCCACTGGCCCAGTGGGCTGAAAGGATACCATGTCACTGTTACAAAGTGTAAAGTTTGTATCTGTAATGTTATGCACTATAGTCGTTTGTGCTGGTGGTGGAGGTGGGATATGTATATCCAGGGCAATCAGTGTGTTGTCAGCTCACAGTACTTGATGATGTAGGCCATACAGTACCTAGATACAAACCCCCAGAGTGAGGAGGTGCTCTTGACCTGAATCAGTGTTCTGACTGCTGGGGTTTGGTAGTATGTCGTATGGAGTGTGCCAGGTACTGTTGCACAGTTGCTGGCTGAGCACTGATACCTGGCCATCTACATGTGTATCCACCAATAGACAGACAGATGCTACATATGTGAGATATGTTGTATCATAACAGTCGAGTAGCACGTGTAGTATGTGTGCCAAATTCTGCTGACATATATTGCTGATACCAGGTTATTTTCTTTCACAGGTACATGGCCCACCCGCGGAATCCCACCTACTCCACAGCTGAGGATGAGGAGATACACCAGAGCCTGGTGCGGGATTATGCAATACTCTTTTCCCGCACCAGCCAGAATCAGCAGGAGAGGGCTGCACTGTGGCAAGACCTTGTCCGTCGGGTAAATGACATAGGCACGCATAATAGGACATATGAGCAGGTACGACATCACTGCAGTGATTTAATCAGACATGTCCGTCAGTGTGCGTTGGATATCCACAGGCAACAGGTCGCCACAGGTGGTGGGGTGGCTACACATCCCCCACTCACCAGACTGGAGGGACTACTCATGAGTGTAGTGGCTCCAGTCCCAGCAACAACAACAGCAGCAGACATGCATTATGATGGAGGCTGGAGCCACGCAGCAGCAAGACAGTGAACGTGCAGGTAATATGCCATATGTATAGTTGACTGTTGTGTACACTGGTAGTTAATGCATGTGTGAGGTGTGTCCTTGGTTTGTAGCTGTCACCATAGTATTTAATGTGCAAGTGTGATATCCTCAATATTAGCAGCTGACCTGTGAAAGTCGACTGTTGTACTACTGACCTGTATCATACTCAGTAACAATGGCACAGTTGTGCCCACTGACATTAGTTTCTTCACGTCTGCAGGACCCTCTGGTATAATAGCAATGCAGCCTATCCATGCTGGTGAGTGTGTATTAACAATTCATGTAATAGTGTTGATAGTAATAGTACTATTTGGCTCACTTAGTAGTGCTCTTTGTATGCATGTAGGTATGTCTGTGTCTGTGTGTTGATATCACGCATACTGAGTACTGTACAATTGTGTGAAACTGTGTGCATGTGTGCATGTGTGCACCTGTGCATGTGTGCACCTGTGCATGTGTGCATGTGTGCATGTGTGCACCTGTGCATGTGTGCATGTGTGCACCTGTGAATGTGTGCATGTGTGCATGTGTGCACCTGTGCACCTGTCGGGCCAGACCCGACAGGGATCTGTGTCCAGTCAATGAACACCTGCTTCTGATGGCCCAGAGATGGTACCACACAGACAGATGTCCAGGGGTTCTCGTGGGAGCATCCGTGGGCGTACTGCCCCTGTCAGACATGCCCACAGAGGTCTTACAACCTCAGCTATGTTTCGGGCTGTCATGCAGGCACAGTCACGTATGGAACGGTACACCAGACAGGGTCTAAGGGAGCTGACAGCATGTCGCACAGCCATGACTGACAGTATGTGTGACATTGCGGCTGCCATCTGTGATTTCACCGATGTCATAGACAGACGTTGTGGGGACATATTAGACCGGTTCCACAACTACATGTCCATGAGCCAGGGCGATGGTGGGCGGTTGAGGCGTCGACGTGGCCGTATGCCAGCAACAGCAGCAGCTGGCAGTCGTCGCGGATGACAACAGGGCCGTGGCCGCCCCCATACTGCCAGCAGCAGCCCCAGCAATGCTGGGTCTGTGCTGTCATCAGACCGCCCCAGGAGACCACGTGCACGTGGCTCTGGCCAGACCCGACAGGGATCTGTGTCCAGTCAATGAACACCTGCTTCTGATGACAGTACCCAGTCTGGGTTGGTACTGGATACGGTCCGTAGCACCCCTACAAGGCACAGCTACCGTGTCCGTGGTCAGAGACACTGATCTGTATAACCTGGCAGGCACAGTCTGTGGCTGCCCACAAACACCAGTATATGGCAGCCATGAGGTGGAACTGTGTGCATCCATACACACATCCGAATTGACAACACCCCTGGGCTACCACATACATGCACACACTGCATCAACATTGCCCCACCTTCTACTGCTGTCCCTCACCAACACACATACACATACATGTCAATTGGTGGTATCGGTGGCTGACTTAGGCATACCAAGCTCACACCTTGTGCATATGATGAAACTGTGCCACCTCCTGCAATCTGTAACAACTGTGCAGGTACAGGTTAACATGTTGCTGATGCACAGGGTGACCGCATAGATGTGTAGTAATAGTATCAAGTTGTTAACAGTACTGTGTGCTGAATTAATTGTGGGTATATCACAGCATGCCTGATGCAGTAAGTGTGTGATTGTCATGTCCTGTTGTCTACACCCATGGTAAGTACCATAGTGTATCATCTGCACATGTTGGCATACTGGTGGTAATGATGTCAACAGAAGGCTACATACATAGGTAGCACAGGGGATAGGGTAATGAATGTAGTAATACACAATGATGGACATGAAAATTGCAAGTGGCATGTTGCCCACACTAGACTCTGCAATGCAGATGTTTGAGGATGTTGATATGTGTGCAGTACTACACGACTGGTACAGGACACACAGGAGCACCCTAGCACTGCATGCTCACATCTCATACCATGCTAGAGAGCCCCAACACACATAACTAACTGTCACAGGAGGGAGAGTCCCCATATATGTCAGGGATACTGTGGTGGCAGGCCAGGTAGCATACATCCTACTAAGTATGGAACCACTGAGTGAAGGCTCAGTGTCTATTTGACATGTGTATTACTGCAGGTATGAGCACATGGGTTTCCATCCAGTTATTGTACATCCTGACAGTACATGGTCTGTACACTTGTGTGCACTGAGACTGGACCCTAGCCATCTGACTCGTGTATTTCCATGTACATGTGCATAGTGCCTGCATATTTGCAGTGTTACCTACTGGAACTGGTACAGCTTGTTTGTTGTACAATGGACTACATGCAGCCCTGTTTACTGTAGCTTTGTTTGCATGCATGTTTGCTTGCAATTACCCTGGAATACTGATCACACCTGCAATGCATAGTTATAGAGCTTCTGTGGACTCCCAGTGCCATCTGCATAGCTTACTATATGTATGTCCATGTCCCACTTGACAGGATGTCACTGTTTGTCCTGTTCACATGTACATTGCCTGTGACACAGTGCATATGACTTACCTGGCATGTGTCCACGTGAGCAGTCATATATGCTACTGCTAACTAATCACAGGCACTACACCTTCACATATTCATCTTCTGTTGAACTACCTGCTTTGCTAGGGACAGCCTGCACCTGTCACCCCTGGGCTTTCAGATATTGGCAAAGGCTCTTGCTACCCCCATAGTGCCTATGTTAGGCAGGGCTCAAATGACAAACCCACCTTCATAGGTATCACAAGGGATAAGAAACTAAGAGTAATGCTACCCAACGCCAGAAGTCTAAACCTCCAGATGCATGCACCGAAAACACTCCTTGGCATGGAGAACATCGATATCTGTGCAGTAACAGATGCCTGGTTCAGGTCTACTGAGAGCACACCAGCACTACCAGGTTTAACCCAGTTGATTTCTTTGAAACAGTCACCAAGGCCATTGATGAGGGGAAGGTGGTTCACACAGCCTACCTGGACCTTGCAAAAGTCTTCACAACAATACCCCACTTGGGCATTCTGGAGAAGCTCACCAGCTTAAATATAAGCCCCTATGTCACTAGATGGATTGCACAGTGGCTCAAGGACAGAACCCACATGGTTAGTATTGCTGGAGCCATGCCAGACTCCAAACCAGTTACGAGTTGTGTCCCACAAGGCTCAGTCCTGGGACCTCTCTTGTTTGGTATATATTTATTGGAGGTACAGGCCAACACGGACGGACTGTGGCTGACCAAATATGCAGATGACTGCGAACTGGCCATCATAATCGACTCTCCAGCCGACACAAGCATCTTCCAAAGGGGCATCATAGAAACAGACAACTTGTGCCAGAGCCATGGCCTTCAGCTGAACAGTGTTTAGAAAGGGGAATGTGCATCCTGTAGTCTGTTCACCTAGTTGCCAAAAGGGACATTGTCCTCACACACACTAACCCCCCCTCAGCCAAAAACACACACTTGCCAATTGCAGGATTCAAACCACTATCTGACTATGTTATGACACTCGAGACGGACACATTAGCAGAGTGTGCTATTCGCATTATTGGGAGGTTTACCTTCTCTTGCTGTACTTATAGGGTGCTGACATCATCAGTGTTTAGAAAGGGAAATGCGCATCCTGTAGTCTGTTCTCCTAGTTGCCAAAAGGGACATTTCCCTCACACACACTAATCCCCCTCAGACAAACACACATACTTGCAGGATTTAAACCCCTACTTAACTATGTTATGACACTTGAAACAGACGCACTAGCAGAGCACGCTATTTGCATTACTGAGAGGTTTTCCTTCTCCTGCTATACTTATAGAGTGCTGACATCATCAGTGTTTAGAAAGGGGAATGTGCATCCTGTAGTCTGTTCTCCTAGTTGCCAAAAGGGACATTTCCCTCACACACACTAAGCCCCCACAGACAAACACACACACTTGCCATTCACAGGATTCAAACCCCTACCGAACTATGTTATGACACTTGAGACGGGAACATTAGCAGAGTGCGCTATTCGCATTACTGGGAGGTTTCCCTTCTCCTGCTATACTTATAGAGTGCTGACATCATCAGTGTTTAGAAAGGGGAATGTGCATCCTGTAGTCTGTTCTCCTAGTTGCCAAGAAGGGCATTTCCCTCATACATAATTGCACACACACTAATCCCCTTCAGACAAACACACACACTCTTGCCATTCGCAAGATTCAAACCCCTACCTAACTATGTCATGACACTTGAGACGGACGCATTAGCAGAGCACGCTATTCGCATTATTGGGAGGTTTCACTTCTCCTGCTTTACTTATAGAGTGCTGACATCATCAGTGTTTAGAAAGGGGAATGTGCATCCTGTAGTGTGTTTTCCTAGTTGCCAAAAGGGACATTTCTCTCCCACAGACTTACACACACACCAACCCCAGACATACACAAAGCATTTGCAGGATTCAAACCCCTACCTAACTATCTTAGGATACTTGCGACGAACACATTAGCAGAGCGTGCTATTCACATTACTGGGAAGTTTCTTTTCTCCTGCTGTACTTATAGGGTGCTGACATCATCGGTGTTTAGAAAGGGGAATGTGCATCCTGTGGGGAGGCAGACACCAAGCACACTCTGGCTAAGCTGTCATTCCCTAGGGCAAACAGCCTAGTGTTGACCTCTACACCCATATGTTTAATTGTCAAATGCACATTATGTGTTGCTGATAGACTGTTTGTACATCTTTATTGCCATAGCATTCCCTGTTTGTATGAACAACTTGTGCATCTGTGGAAGATGTTTGCATATGGGAGGGATCCACTATATCACATATGTCTCTGTAGTCATTTAACTGTGTGCACTGGGCAGACTGCTGTAATGTGGTTGGTTCCTGGAATAACACATAAAAATACCAGATATGTGTGTCCAACTGCTAAACTTAGATTTGGCCTAAGTGTGTGAGCATGCCCAGTTCAGCCTTCCCATGGCATGTTGTCTGACATATGTCTCATTTATCAAAGTGTGTGAGCATGCCCAGTGTGAGCATTCCATATGTTGGACTCTGCAGCCCACCACATTTGTGGATGAGTGTGAACTTCAACAAATATCACCCGCTTATGGTTGTGTGTTGTGTGTCATGTTGTGTAGTTACTGTACAACTGCTTTGTGTGTGAACACAACAGGATTATACTGTGCCTACAGTGTTTGCATGGGATACTTTGCATACAGTTGTCAACATCCTTTCACACTGACCTAACACTGTAGTACTGTATAGTGTACTGGTAGTACTTTGACTGTGGTGGACAGTATCCTGGGCTTTAGTGCTATCACTGCTTTACATTTCGATAGTGGGCACAACAGCCTGGTTAGGGGCCAGTTGTGTACATCTGACCATGTTGCATTCTGTTCAGATATGAACTACTTAAACCAGGCTTGTCCAACATTGGTAGTGTATTCCACAACATAGGTGTACATTTGCAAACACTAGCGATGTGCCCTAGCCCATGTCTAATGCTAGTTGGAGAGTGTGTTTGTCCTTCAACACACATTGTAAGTGGAGTTTGCCATGACATATGTCATGGTTAGTATACTGTGCCTCTGTCTACCTGTGACATGACAGTGATACCCAGGATAAAGCTACCATATCCCTTCCACTCATCAAGATTCCTATTGAGGAAGATTGATAAGTGACTCTATGGGTAGCCTGTACTGGGGGTTCACTCATGGGTGGGGGTGGCTTCTGGGTTATGGATCACGCAGTACAGCTTGTCCTATGTAAGTCAGTGCTGGGGTTCAGGTCTCTCATGTGCATAGCTCACTGCCATTCAGATTGTACAAGGTGCAGCATGTTCATTGATACCAGCAACACAGGCAACACATGGCATCTGTGCAAGCTCGTTGATACTCCTGGTGAGGTACTGTTGGGGACTTTACGGTTGATGGAGGTGTCTGCTGAGGTACATCCCACAGGGGCTATTGTAGTCAATTGTACCGCTGATGAAGGATGACTGCAGAGCCACAATGACCTCCCCTTATCTAGATCTGACAACCTTCATGATTAGGTGGGTATATGGTATGTTTCTGTAAACACTACAGCACATGTTTGTCCAATGCAGGATATCTATCACCTTGTGTCCCCAGGTCTCTCATTACATGTTAACTACATAATGGGTTAACACCTATGTGGTAATTGGTGGGCACTTACTGTATATCCACGGGGCTTGACTATACACGTTTCTGCAATTAGGTTGCTGACATGGCTATGGCACCAGTTGTCTGTTTCTATGTGGCCCTTTTGTGGGATGCTTGTGTCAGCTGGTGGATCATATGTGGTGAGCAGTTTGTAGTCCTCTGCAAACATGTTCAGACACAGTCCTTCCATGTTTGCCTGTACCTATGGGACATATATACCAGACGAGAGAGATCCCAGGACAAAGCCTTGTGGGATGCCAGTTATATCTAGTTTGTAGTCTGACATGGCTGCAGCATGTCTGACCATGTCTGTTCTGTCCTTGGTCTGGTTTGCAACCCCTCTACTGACATGTGGGTTTATATTTAAGCTGGTGAGCTTACCTATAATGAACACGTAGGGTATTGTATAGAAGCCTTTGCAAGGTCCAGCTACGCTGTGTGGACCACATTGCCCTCATCAATGACCTTAATGACTGTTTTAATTGAGTCAAACATGTTTAGGGGCTGGATCTGCACTTGAGAAAGCCACACTGGGTAGGGTCTGGTGTCAGTAGGTCCCCAATATCTTTATGTCTGTGGTACATGCTGATCCTTTCCATAGCTGTGCAGACCGAGCTTCTCAGGATTCTGGGGTAGTAGTTTTCAGTATCCATTCAGGCAACACCTTTGTTGAGAAGGACCACTGTTGTTGTACACTGCTCTTTGGGTACATATTCTGTGGTAAGGCTGACATTGAGCAGTAGTGTGGTTTGGCATTCCATTCATCTTGGAGTCCATGTTGCACTAAGCCCAGGACACCATCTCATACCATTGCTGCTGTGTGTTTTGCTTTGTAGATGTTGGCTGTTACCTCAGCATCTGCAATGTCATGGGGCCAGCAGTCTGCTGGGATAGATATTCTGCATTCGGGGTTGCACTGCACCTGTCAGGATGTATGTTGGCAATATGTGTGTGTGTTTGTGATATTTGTGTGATTCAGGGCATATCTGTGAATTCCCAACATGGTTTCTACCATCAGTTGTGAAAGCCTTGGGATTATCCTTAGTGTCCTGTACAATTTGTATCTTCATAGGTTCATAGGTTCATACTAGTCTATCCACCCTAGGGCATTTGTTAGCCTAGCCAGAGTGTGTGTGGCTTTTGCCACCCCTTGCTATGTGAATATTATGGCCATTTATGATTTGCTTTGCTGTGCCTCTGTCTGGACATGACACAGTGAAAACCCCCAATGTAACTCTACAATCATCCATCCACTTGGCAAGATTCCTGTTGAAGAGTGTCAGTGAGGGGCTCTGCCTAACATGGAGTGGGATTCTGGTCCAGGGTGTGGGGAGCCTCTGGATTATGTATCTGTCCCACCAGCACATTCTATTTCATTATTTGTTGAGGCTGACATCTCTCACTCTCACAGCTCTGGTGGATTTGAGTTTTCTGGGGTGGAGCATGTCCATTACTCCTGTGTTGGGCATGGCCTTCTACAACAGGCATGCAATGCCTCTGTGTAGGCAGTATGTGACTGCATTCAGATGGGGTGTCTACAGCCAGGCAGCATATGACATATATTTGAGACCCTTTATCCTCTTGGTGAGGTACCTTTGAGGTCTTTCTAACTGCTGCAGGTGTCAGGTAAGGTACATCCCATATGAGGCATTGTACTAGATTATGGGTGTGATTAGAGAACAGTATAGGGGCACAATGACCTCTGTTGACATAGATGTGAATCCTTTCCTGATACGGTGTCAAATGTAGACAGTTTTCCTAGCCACATTGGCAATGTGGGTGTCGCATAACAGGTTACTGTCCACTTGTGTCCCTAGGTCCCTGGTTACTCCTTCCATACATAATGGTTTACCACCTATGTGGTAATTTGTGGTACCTTGTTTGGTATTTGGTGGGACATTCATACTGTCCAGTGTCTTCAGGATGGCTGGGTGGGGTTCCTGTGTGTGAGAGTGTGGTCTGTAGCATGCTACAGACTGTACAGCAGTCTTGCCTACAGTTAGTTGCACATGGGTGGACTCCAATGCCTCGTGCATTGTCAGTTACCTGGACGTATGGGTGTCTGTGCTGACTATGGATACTCACCCTCCTTTTATGTTTTGTTCCAGGTTTTGGGGCCATGACACATGATATGTGGTATAACCTGGTAGTGCTGGTGTGCTGTCAGGAGGCTTGCAGCAGGTTTCTGTCACTGCACAGACATCGATGTTCTCCATACTGGGGATGGCCTTGGGAGCATGCATATTGGGGTTTACACATCTGGCATTGGTCAGCATTTCCTTATGTTTCTTCCCACTTATGTTTTCTAGGGTGGTGGGTCAGTCTTTTCAGCCTTGCCTACAAAAGGCTCTATGGAGGTGGCAAAGGCCTTATCCAATATTCAGACGCCCAGGGTAACAGGTGCAAGCCATCCCAAGAACAGCTGCGTGGCTTGTCAAGCATGACATCCCAAGCAGACAGACATTGGATCCCCTTGGAATGACACCAGTAAGTGTGCCACTTGCTATGACTGATCATTCCGTGTTTGTACTGTGGCATTATTCTTGGTAAGGGTAGGATGCTGCAAACGGTGAGTGTCATACCGGCCTGGACTACATAATCAGAGAGCTCATCTATGTCTCTTTTCATGTTGTCTAGGGAGGTACATCTCAGGTCATTCACACCAGCATGGACTATGACTGCATCATATTTCTACTTGCTTTGGAGTGACCTGCATACTTCTGTTATGTGGCATATTGTGGCAGCCTACAGGCAGCTTACTGTACCCTTTCCCTTGTTCAGTCTGGTGTGCGGGACAGCAGTGTGTCTGACTATGGAGTCACCTATTACAACTGTATCAGGCATGTTGTTTCTCCTTCTGGCCTGTGACTGTTTGGCACACCAGCTTTGTGTACTATGTGTTGCATGTGCTATGTTTGGAGGTTGTTTGATTGGATGTCTGCTTTAGAGGCCTCTGTTGGTGTGCTGTGTTTGTAATTTGTGCCTCCAGGAATGTTTTTCTGTGTGTATGTGTTTGGTTTGCAGTTGTGATAGGTCTATGTGGGACTGTGTTTGTGGTGTGTGTGGTTACCTTCTCCTCCTGACTAGTTTTGGGAGTACTGAGTTGAGGGAGCTCAGCCTCCAGTTTGGATAGATGGTTGCATCTCTCACATATATTTGTATTTCTTGTGTGGAGTTGGGGGTTGTCTGTGTACTTGGGGCAGGTGTAACATTGCCTCAGGATTCACAGATTCAATTTGTTGTGGCTGGCCTTAGTGGATTGTATGTGTGGACAGATTTTATTGCCATACTACTGATCAGTGATTACTTCATTGTTTATGTTTGCTCTATCATGTAGTAGCTTCCTCATTCTCTTCCATGGTTTGGTTATGGCTGGTGTCCACCATGCCAGATTCCTGCGTGTATGGCATTGTGTCTTGTTTTAATTTAGGATTGCATAATCCAAGCATTCCTGGCAGTGTTCATGGAATGGCTGTATTACAGGTTCTGAGGTGTGGCCCATATTTTGCACCTGCACAGAACCTTTAATGGATTCCACATCAGTTTGGAGGAGTGCAAATATTGCTTAACACATGTTTTCCACTATGGTTTTCTGGCCAGGGACTGTGGTCAGGATTTGTATATCCAGTGTGATTACTCTATGGTCTGGTTTTACCAGTGAGCAATACACTTCTCATCTTGCCATCCAGTACCCATGTTGCTGATTATCACATCCAGTATGCTTACCCCTCTTTTGGGAGTGGTACGTTGTTCCTGGGCCTTTTGGTTTATGGATTCTATGAACTTTTGTCCTACACTGTTGGAGCTAGTATAATGCTCCCAGTCTATGTCTGGGTATTTTCAGTCACCCAATATAATGTGGTTTGGAGGACTTGATATATTCATGTATTCCAGCATAGGCCAGGTGCAGTTCCTGGTGTTGGGACAGTAGTCTGTAGCAGGCTATAAACTGGGGGCAGTTTTAGCCACTGTTACTTGACCATGGCTAGTCCATGCTTTTTGTTGTGGTACCAACATGGGGGTGTGGTTATCCTTGACAATTCTTGCTAGTCACCCTCCTTTTGTAGCTTGTTTCATGTTTTGAGGCTGTACAGCACAGTATGAGGTGTAACCTGGTAGTGTTAGGTTGCTGTTGTGAGCCTTGGCTCAGTTTTCTGTTACAGCAGATATCAACATTCTCCATACTGGGTGAGTTTAGACTGCATGCATCTTGCTGTTTTGACTTATCCCTTATCTTATTCTTATCCCTTCTGATACCTATGGAGATAAGTTTGTGTTTTGAGCCTTACCTATTCAGGGCACACTGTGGGTAACAACAGCCTTTGCCAGTATCCATACGGCCTGCACTGATAGGTGCACGCCAGTCCTAGCAGGTGGTGCATCATGTCATGCTCAGCATGTCATCCCAGACTGGCACACATTGGATCCCCTTTGACTAACTGCGATACTTCAGTCAATTATTGCACTTGATCATCTCATTGTCATGTTGTGGCATGATGCTTGGTGAGGGTAGGATGTTAGTCAGGGTCCTCAGGTGTGCATATAGTACATGGTGTTATATTACTTAACACATAGCATTCATGCCTCAGGTGGTGCTGCAGGGCTGCCTCTGTCGGATGCGCATATTACACTTCCCTGTACATGTTTGAGAGCAGGTTGTGTCATGTTAGGCATCCCTGTTACTATATGAGTGAGTCAGAGAGGGGTATCATTCCCAGGGTTCCTACTGAGCCAGTGTATGCGCTATGCGTTGCCTCTTTGCCAAGGTCAGGGCATACTGGGCACGCCTCCTTCTGCCTACTGGGGCAGGCTCAAGTTGTTCCTCCTCTGAGTCACGCTCTGCCTGTGATGGCCTTGGCAATGGTGGGGGGCTGTTTGGCCCGGCCCTATGCTGGTCCTGCTGCAGCTGTTTTCGCAAGATCATATTATGTAGCATAGCACATACCATGACAATTTGGGTACATGTAGTTGGTGTGTACTGCAAGGCTCCACCAGATGTGTCCAGACACCGGAACCGTGACTTGAGCAGCCCAAACACACGCTCTATTACATTACGTGTTTGTGCGTGTGCCTCATTATGGCGTTCCTGTTCAGGTGTGTGTGCGTTTCTGATGGGTGTCATCAGCCACGGCTCCAGTGCATAACCTGCATCCCCCACTAGGTGTCCATGTGGGATGTCCCCATTGGCAAATGTCTGGTACAGCTGCATCAAATGCCAGATGTGGGAATCATGGTAGCTCCCAGGACAGCCAGCACACACATTCATTATTATGCCCTGGGCATCACACACGACCTGGCAGTTGATGGAGGGGAAGCCCTTGTGGTTGATGTTTGCCCTACCCCGCTCACCGGCTGGTGCTTTGATGCGTATGTGCGTGCAGTCTATTGCACCCACTACCTCAGGGTATTCCGCTATTTGCTGGAAGAGACGCATATTGCTGGCCAATACCTCACGGGCATTGGGGAAATATACATGATCACCGACATGTGCTGACATGGCATCCAGGAACTGGTGCAGTACCCTGGAGGCTGATGCCTGTGATATCCCCATCATATCACCAGTTGGTCTCTGGAAGGTACCTGTTGCTAGTATTCTTAGGCCAGCACATACCTTGGTTTCCACTGGGATGGGTTCCCCTCTGTTGGTTCTGTGTGTGAGGCGTGGCCTGCACAGCTCCACTATTTGCTGCCGGAGGTCTCTGTCCACTCTATAGCGCTCTACTATCTCCAGCTCATGTAACCCGTGGTAGGTGACCCTGGGCCTGTACACTCTTCTCCGTCTCCTCACTGTGGGTTGTCTGGCACCATCTGCATTGTCACCACCCTCAGCAAGTCGCCTATGTCTCATTATGACAGCTATGGCAGCCCCTAACATTTCTGCTCTGAGTTCAGCTTTTTCAGTTTTCACTTCTGATAACTTAACTCCTGTCTTGCAGTGTTTTAAGTGCTGGGCTGGGCTACTATTCTGCCTGTGTAATTGCCTGCATCTAATTGTTTTCACCTGCTAGCTCCAGCAGTATTCCCTGCTAGCTTCCTACTAAATCTGTTGCTTCCTTTTTCCTTTCTGTTTCCTCAGGGTGGAGCCGTGTGTAAACCAGCAGAAACACGCTCACAGTGGCTTACACGCGTGCACACATGCTTACACGGTTCAGAATCTGCTTATTCGGATTAAAACGCGTGTAGGCCCACGCAAACAGTGTTAAACATCTCCCAACACGCTACGAAAAAATTATAGAACGAAACCAAACCAGATATGCAACAAAAGAGGAACCTTGTTAGCAGAAAGAACGCCACCTAGTCGCAAAAAAATCCTTAACGCTTTTATTAGAACAACCCAACAGAGCGTTTTCGCCACGGAACACCGTGGCTTCTTCAGAGATTCACATTCTAAAAAACAAACACTCCATTTAAAACTGTTAAATCAGGAAGTGACATCTTCCTGTTTCCTGCTAACGGCAGCTGTGTTTAAAAACACAAACATACAAAACATTTTAAAATGTCATATTCAAACGTCAATAAAAATCAAATCAAATCAAATATAATCAAATATAATACAGCATAGTATATCTCAAGCGGGTAAAGACTCCACCACTTTGCAAGTATGTATACAAAAATAGAAGGCAATGTTTACCTAAAAAATAAATAATATATACAAAAAGTGTAAATACATGTATGTATGCAAAAATGTAAACTTCAAGCAAGGGTTTTATGTACATCAACAAAGCACCAATAAAGGGGGAAAAAACCACCCTACTTCAAAAATGCATACATCTGTAAAGTTGCTACACATATGTGTAGCTTCCCAAGAAATCCCAACCAGTGAGAAATATGCTTAACTGAGGGATTAAATAAAATGATATAATGAAACTCCCCATCAGATAAATTAGCCAAGCTGGTTCCTTTAGTCTCTCTTCTGTCTGGTGCAAAACACGCTAAGTGTCCAAATCTACCAGCAATACCAAATACTTGGTCAGAATCAGACCCCAGTAAACCGTGGCTTAGTAATAAAGCCTGGCGGGTTTTACCTAAAATAACTTTTTAATTTAAGTACAGGGGCGTCCTGGTTCGTATGCTGTAGCAGTATCTATCAATCGCAGTGTTGTTCAGTCAACCTCTCGGAGTGGGGTAGCGGACCAGATTAACACTGCTAACCGGGACATTGGGTCTGACAACAGGCTCCCAGACCTGGATGGCTGGTTAATGGACACTACGAATTTTTCGTTTAACCAGCAAGGGATGAATGCAGGTACTGTTGCAAATAATGATAACATTTGCCTATCAGAAAAACTTAAAACTTTTGATTCTAAATTATTGAAACTAAAAAAACTGCAGCTGGAGTCGGCATATTTCAAACAATGCATTAATGAAAATATTGTACCAAAAGGCCTACGAAATAACTTTATGCCTTCTGGTTTAGTTCCAGACCAGGATTTCCTTGTTGATTTAGAGGTATTATTTCAGAAACATGGTGCTGAATTATTGGATTTGATTATTAAGCATTATGGTGTACATGTTGATGTTCTAATGAAGGAAATTAATGATTTAGACAAAGAGATCAAGCAGGATTTAGATTTCAATAGATACCGGTTTGATTATGGACGTATCTTGTCCAGCATTGACACCCTTTTGCTAAAATTGAAAGGAAATAAGAGCAAAAAATTGATTAGGGACAGGGATGCTTATGTTAAGAAACTTGCTTACCCAAACTTAAAGGGAATTAGACATCCCCGTTTAAATAGTAATAATGAGAACCTCATTCCTCAAACAGGTGAGGATGAAAACAGGCTAGATGACCTTATTGAAGAAGACATCATAGAAAACCAGGTCACTCCAACACCCAGAAGGAGTAATAGAATTAAGGGTTTTGCAAAAAACAAAGGGGGCTATGAGAGAAGTGACAATGGCTCTAATGCTAACAAAGGCCACAACATGCACAACACAGGGAATAACAGTAACAATTTTTTAGGGCAATGCAGCAAGAAGGTTTACAAGAACAGGAGAAGGAACTAGATACATCCTTGGTGGATGTTACACCAAGTAGGATGGAGGCATTAACTCCTCACGTGTTTGACTCTGATATTCTCGGTTTATCCACACGAATAGATTATCCTGTTATTCTCACCAATGAGAAAGGTGATTTTAAGATCTACAACTTTTCGGATATTACCATAGACCAACAATTGGTAGAATTGTTAGCCTTTGGCAACACTTTCGTTCCAACTAGGAACGGGAGTGTTGCGAAAGAAATTATAGAACTTAAGTGTTTTGTAAGAAAAATGAATCTAAAGTTGTTTTTTAACCAAGAAACTGAGGGTGAGAACTCAGGTGAAGCAAATACAACTCCTAATACATGCTCTTTGAAATTGACCAGTGTATTTAACCCCCCGTTACACTCCACTTTGGAAGTGTTTGAGAATATGTGTGAATTTGACTTTGATTCTTAGAAAATAATTTCAATGATAGAACTAAGACTAAACATTTCAACATTTCCAAAGAACAACGGCTTCTGTTAGATGAGATTAGTCAGTTGCCTATACGAGTGTTAAAACCTGATAAGGGAGGTGGGTTGGTGATTCTTCACAATGCCACTTACAATGAGAAGATGTCCTCCCTTTTGGAAAGTGACGCTTACACCAAATCTTCAAGAAATGAAGTTAATGGTAGTATACAGAGGATTAGGGGATATTTTAGGGACCTGTTCTTGACGGGGAAAATTGATATCAAGACATATAACTATATTGATATTACTTGTTCAAAGATCCCCGTCATGTTCGGGATCCCTAAAATTCATAAAAGTATTAGTGACCCCCCTATGAGAGCATTGATTGACAGTAGGTCTTCTATTACCTACCCATGTTCCAAACTCATTACACACATTTTGGATAAATATATCAAAGGTATTCCTAGTGTATGTAAGGATTCATGGACATTTCTGGACAGTGTCAATAAACTACCATTTAACAGTGATGATAATTTTTTAACCATAGACGTCATTGACCTGTATACTTCGATACCGCATCTAGAAGCGGTTGAATGGATAGGGTCAATGTTACAGGCCTTTGGGGCGTCTAAATTGGAGGTTGACCTGGTCACTGAATTACTGGAAATAGTTTTAACCAGTAATTATTTTACATTTGACGGTGATTTCTTTTTACAGAAACGTGGGGTGGCGATGGGCTCCCCATGTGGAGCCGGAGTGGCAAACTATGTGATGGGATATTGGGAAACCAACATTTTACAAAAACTCCCTGGTATTATGACTCCTGTCACATTTTACACCCGATTCCTTGACGACATGTTCCTGTTGTTTAGGGGTTCGGAAACGGAGGCCAAAATCTTTGTTGAAACCATCAGTAACACTACTGAGTTCTTGAAATTTACTTTTAAATTTTCTACCATTGAGATAGATTACCTCGATGTCAAACTAACAAAGGACATATCCCAACAGTTTTTTAAGTCCACTGTATATAGGAAGACCACCTACTGCAACTCTTTCCTGCACTTCACCAGCTCTCATCCTTACAAACAGAAGAGATCTATTGTGAAAGGGCAGCTGGTGAGGGCAGGAAGAATGTGCAGCACGCTGGTGGATTTTGCTAAGGAATGTTCTTGGCTGAGGGAGATGTTCATTAACCGAGGTTATCCTGATAAAATGGTTTTAGAACTCATAGAGGAAGTTACATCTAAAAGAACTAGGGGTTTCTACACTCCCTTACTAGGCAAGAAGAATGTACTGCCTCACGAAGCCAGGTTGAACATAGAAGATGGAACTTCTTTAATAAGTGGTGTTGTGAGAAATAGGGAGTATCACAGCGGGACAGACATTGATGTGTCCTTGAGCTTTATTACCACTTTTAGTACTAACTCTAAGGCCATTTTGGACATCGTCCGTAAGAATTGGCGGTTGATCTCTTCTAATCCATTACTGGCAGGTAAACTAGGATTGGAACCTAGATTTACTTTTAAAAGATCTAAAAATCTTAAAGAACTATTACAAAGGGATGTGCAGCAGGACAGCTTTTATAAAAGGAGAGGGATGTTTAGATGTGGCTTCTGTAAGTTTTGTAACAATGTTCGAACAGGAGAGACATTCCAGGTAAGGGACAAGAAGTATGTTATTAGGTTTGCACTCAATTGTGAGAGCAAATCTATCACTTACATTGCCATGTGCAACTGTTGCCCGGTGTTCTATATCGGAAAGACCGATAGGCGCCTCCGAGATAGAATGTATGAGCACCTGTATGCAATTAGGACCAGTAAAGATGACAATGCACTGGCTAAACATATTGCCCTGCACCCAGGCCACAGTTTCCACTTCATGGCCATTGACCACGTGCCCTTAAAGATCAGAGGAGGTCCTTTCTCTTTGATCTTGGAAAATTGTGAGTTAGAATGGCAGTTGCGTTTAGACGCTTTCAGTTATCCTGGTCTAAATACCAACTGCAACATTGCCCCTGTACTTAAATTAAAAAGTTATTTTAGGTAAAACCCGCCAGGCTTTATTACTAAGCCACGGTTTACTGGGGTCTGATTCTGACCAAGTATTTGGTATTGCTGGTAGATTTGGTCACTTAGCGTGTTTTGCACCAGACAGAAGAGAGACTAAAGGAACCAGCTTGGCTAATTTATCTGATGGGGAGTTTCATTATATCATTTTATTTAATCCCTCAGTTAAGCATATTTCTCACTGGTTGGGATTTCTTGGGAAGCTACACATATGTGTAGCAACTTTACAGATGTATGCATTTTTGAAGTAGGGTGTTTTTTTCCCCCTTTATTGGTGCTTTGTTGATGTACATAAAACCCTTGCTTGAAGTTTACATTTTTGCATACATACATGTATTTACACTTTTTGTATATATTATTTATTTTTTAGGTAAACATTGCCTTCTATTTTTGTATACATACTTGCAAAGTGGTGGAGTCTTTACCCGCTTGAGATATACTATGCTGTATTATATTTGATTATATTTGATTTGATTTTATTTTTATTGACGTTTGAATATGACATTTTAAAATGTTTTGTATGTTTGTGTTTTTAAACACAGCTGCCGTTAGCAGGAAACAGGAAGATGTCACTTCCTGATTTAACAGTTTTAAATGGAGTGTTTGTTTTTTAGAATGTGAATCTCTGAAGAAGCCACGGTGTTCCGTGGCGAAAACGCTCTGTTGGGTTGTTCTAATAAAAGCATTAAGGATTTTTTTGCGACTAGGTGGCGTTCTTTCTGCTAACAAGGTTCCTCTTTTGTTGCATATCTCCCAACACGCTCCCACATGCTCAGTCTGCCTTACACGCGTGCACACTGCTTTACTCGCACTTCATGGCGCGCACACGTGCGCATACACATTCAGCAAGAAACCTTAGTGTAGGCAACAGTGTACACCTTCCATTTCTTGACTTTCTCATGCTTAGTTAGTGGCACACCTCTTTCCATGATATGTGTCTGACATCAGTCATGTAACTCTGACCTCCAATGAACTAGATTTCTTTCTACCATTCCCCCCTGTGATGCCACCTATCTCCTACTCTGTTCCTCCCCCTTCTGTAACTCTTACACTACTCAGACTGTGCTCATTTGCTATGTGACAGTGGAATTCAGTATCCTTACACTCATTTGCATCAGATTGCCTACTAATGCTTAGTTACATGTCTTAGACTCAGCTTCCCCCCTTAGCAACCACTACACTGTGGCCATGTTGGTTTTGGTTTGCTGGTCCCTGCATTGACATTCCATGTATTGCATAAAACCTACATTTGTAGGTTTAAAACCTTCATTTTTATGTTCTATACAGCGCAGCCCATTTGCACGGGGCTGCACTGGGTTTAAACATCGGCAATTGCCGAAAAAAAAATTATATTTTTAATATATTTGCATCAGGTTACTTTGCCAATGGCCACATATTTGGCCATTGGCATGATGCCTGACACATATGCACCCTTTATTTGGAGCTGACATGGCTCCATTGCAGTTTTTGCAGAAACGTACTCAGTTGTCAACTGAGTACATTTCTGCAGCTAAAACGGCTCTTACATGGGCTGTTCTGGGCTTCCTGGATCACTAATCATCCTCATTTGCATGCTATTCAGCTGCAAGTGAGGTGATTAGCTTATCCACGCCCAGTCCGCGTAAGAGCCGTTTTAGCTTGTCTCTTACACGGACTTTGGGCTGTTCCTGGATCGCGAAGGCTGCATGGAGTCTTACACTACTCTTAGCCTTCGTGAATCCGGCCCTATATCTTAACAGCCAAATGAAACCGAATGACTTAGTTCACCCCCATAAAAAAAATCATACAATCATACAAAAATCATACAACCTTTAAGTTAAACCAATAAATATTATATTAAATATAATAATAAAAGTTATAAGAAATATATGTATATTGTTATTGTGATAATTAGATAAATATGTAAGCATTTATAGACATCAATACATGTATTTTTTGTATATGTATAAAAATAACTCACTTTGAATCGCAATTAAACAGTTACTAGTATTCATACCTCTACATACCAAACTGAGCTTTAAGTTTGAGAACAATACTAATAGAGATAGTTTCATTTAAACCATGGTGGTTCATGGCATCTAATCTCAACTGCCACCTCAAGTCCTTGTATTCTAAACACAAGTCAAAAGGTCCACCCCTATGTTTCAGATCTACCTGGTCTATTGCTACAAATCTGAAGTTATGTGAAGGATAGTTATTAACATGTCTAGCCAAGGTATTGATTTCTGACTCTCTCGGTATGTTTTATAGATATATATATATATATATATATATATATATATATATATATATACACACTGGTAAATCCTTTCTTTGAAGACCCTTTAGTTTTTCCTACATAAAAACGATCACAGCATTGGCTCTTGGCCACATAAACTATACCTTTGCTGTAGCAATAGAACCTTCTATTCAACTTAATAGCCTCATAATTTTTAATGAGAACATTCCAAAATGTAGTGGCATTAGGAGCAGTGTCCACACTTAACCATCCCTACCACAGGTAAAGCAAAAATAGGTCTCTCCAGAAGGACCTTAAAACTCACAGCTTTCTTGTATACTATAGTGGGTTTGTCCCCCACCTTACCTAAATGGTCCTTATTGACCCTAAAAATACTCCAATTTTTAAGAATAATTTCATGAATGGCATCAAAGTCTCTATTGTATGTGAGTATTAGGGCTTTGTAAAAATCCTTGTTATTTTTATTGGACGAAAAACAAACTGCAAAAAGATCCAAAATCACACAAGGAATGCTGAGAACAAATCACTTTATGACGCAAAGCTTTCGGGTATGAACCCTTTCTCAATACTAAATACATACATATACACAAAGCAACTGCTTTTATACAGGCCTAGTAGTCATGTGACTGCAGCCAAAGTCACATGACCTATTTAAATGTGCAGTTTAAAAAATTATTTAAAGAAACATACTGCAAGAAAACATTTGTTAAAAAAGAAGCTACACATATGCATATATATGATCAAATTTCAAAGCAATATGAATCTAAATCTTCTTTTTAACAAATGTTTTCTTGCAGTCACATGACTACTAGGCCTGTATAAAAGCAGTTGCTTTGTGTATATGTATGTATTTAGTATTGAGAAAGGGTTCATACCCGAAAGCTTTGCGTCATAAAGTGATTTGTTCTCAGCATTCCTTGTGTGTATTTTTATTGGACACCATTGTGTTGTTAGTTTTCAAAGTTTCACTGTTACAATTATGGTTGCCTAAAAGGGGAAAAATACCCTGATTGACTTTTTCTTGTAACTTCATCAAAAATATTATTCAAAAATCATCTGGGTAATCCCTTTTGATGAACATGTTTTTCAAACAAGAAACTCATGAAGTAAAGTAATAAATTCACTAATCATTCTTGCCAACCTGACACACTGTCCCATTACTAAAGATATCTTCTGATGTAGAGGGTGCCACCTATCAAAGTGCAAAAATGAATTAGAAAATGTGGGTTTACGATATAGTGTAGACTGAAACTTTCTACTGATTTTATCTTTAATAAGTGTCACATTTAGGTAATGGACTTTTTCCTTACTGATATTCATAGTAAATTGAAAGAAATCTGTAGTACCATTCAAATAATCCAAAAATGTAACAACTTCCACTATAGAAAAAGTAAATTTCTTCCAGTTAGAACATGTCAACGAATGCTTAAAAGGGCATTACTACTTTTTTTTTGTTTTTATAGCATACAAGTTCTCTAATACCAGTTTCCTTAAACTTCTGGTAGACATGCCAACATAAAAAACTTAGGCATGTTGAACACTTCGCAAGTTACACTATCCGTGTTGTAGCACAACTCAATTTTCCAGGGATGGGTATAGTAAACTGTAGATGTTCCAGAAACACAAAAGGACCCTCAGAAATAAATCTACATGCCCTGCCCCCTGAACATTTGAACATCCACCCAGTTTCACCAGAGCTAAGGGTTGGCCCAAAACTGGAATATTGTATTTGGAATATTGGAATTTGTTAAACGTGACCTTTGGGAAGGGGATTTTAGAAATTATCTTGAACATAGAGAGGCAGAATAGCAGATTAAACTTGCTTCTTATTTACCCCCTGGTCTGAATGATATGGTGAACATAAAATATTTCTTAAAAAAACAGGAAAATTACTAAAGTGAATATGCAGGGGTGAATGCCCTTGTGTTTTAAACTGTGTTAACTGTGTGGACACTTTGAGATACATATTCTTTGTAGTATGTCTTTAAATGTTTTTATGTATTTAATTGATTTATTATTGAGATGATCTGATTGTTCAAATGTTTTCTGAATGGTTTAAAAGTGATTTGGAAGTGTATTTTATCATTTCTGATTAAGTCTTTTGGACGAATAGCGACCATGACATTTTAACTATGCTAAAAAAGAACTTTTTTAGCTTCTCCAGTGCTTTTCTGCTTTTCTTGGTGGATTTTGTGGTTATTTCTAAATCCTAACAAAAAAAAATCTCTTTTACCCCAAATTACACACAACACAAAACCAAGTTCAAAATCTCATCCTTGAACAATACTTGAATTGAATTTAGGACTTACACAAAATTACTTGGTCTAGCAATACACAATAACCTCAAAAAACACACCAAAAACTCAGAATACTGCATAGATGTAAGATTTCCCTCAAAAACCTCACTAAAATAACTCTAGCTACCACCTGCTTATTACCTACCCATCTTTATGGTGCATCTCCTCTTACAAATCTTCTGGCCACCCTAGAAATGAAACTGCAACAATGCTATAACAAAGTTACAAGATTTGTGGCTAACAAATCATACCAAGGTCATCACTGTTCTGCACTAGTACTAAACTGGCTAGAGTTGCCTCATCATATAACTTATATGCAGTTAGTCAAAACACATTAAATTATAAATAAGCCTGCTGTATGTCCTGCCATCAGCAGTATCTCACAAACTTATGTCACTGGTTAAGACCACTATGATCTAATGATAAGAATCTCCATTCTGTTTATAAGCAACAAAAATCTCCTTCCCTCAGTCTTTATTACAACTATATTGCCAAATTCTGAAATTCAGTACCTATAACAGTCAGGTTCTTACCCATACTATACTCCTTCAAAGTTGCACTAAAGGAATCCCTAAATAATTCATGGCTATGCTACTGCTCCACAACAAGATAAACCCTATCCCATCTTTCTGTTTTACCCAACTTCTTACCTTAGGTATTCAAGACTTAGTCATTTACTCAACCTATCCAGATAGGTTATTTTCCTATATCACCTGTATTTCTGTCTCACCTTAAACCATCACAACTTTATAACCATATTGTTCTCTCTCTTCTCCTTCTTCACACAACATCTCCACATGCTAATCATGACTCTTATTTCTCCTTCTTTATCACCTCCTTTCCATCTCTAAAACCACTTCCACCTCCCCCCTTTGTAAGCTTTTACAACCTTGCTTCAATCTTATTGCCAATTACCATTTACACAACAGAAAACATCTCAATCCTCATTTCTCAGAATCACTATTTGGTCCTGCATAAATAATATTATCCTAATCAAACTTATGAGGAGTGTAGATGAAGTAACATAATCTCAGAATATGACTGTATACAAACGTATCAGTTTTGTTCATATGTATATATGTCTTTCAATCTGCTTGTCATTGTAATACTCACTTTGAATATTTCTCCACAAGGCCTCCACTGAAAATGGGTGCAACTGCCTAGCTGGTCTTTACTGTTAAGCAAATGTCAATAAATAAATAAGAATATTTTATTGGGGTTACAAAGACACAGTGTTTGGACCAAAGAATGACAAAGTCATTGACATTATAGCTGTTATGTGCAAGACACACATAGTAGTTCTGATATTTGCTGACCTCCATAAATGTTTAGGATTGGTAATTATAACCTCTTTAAGGCAAAATAATCACACTGAGGTTTGATACTTAAGTATTTTCTAGCATTTTCCAGTTTTCTTAAAAAGGCCATAGTGGAAGAGTTGGAGATAGTAACAGTAAAAGAAAATTCTAGATGGCAAACAGGCACTCCATATTTTGATTTATTGTATATAAGCAGAACGTTTTGTTGTTTTTTTCTCACTTTCATTATTATACTGTCATTAAATCTCTTTACATCCACAATTTTTGATATATTCTCTAATAGTTCTGTAATCATTATCAATACTATTAATACTAATGAGCAACTTCAACACATAATGATATTTACTACAGTCTGACCCACATCTGCAGCTATTTACATTTCAAGTGCAGTAAGAAATCTATTACATGAAGGATTGATTGCAACAACATAAATGTTTTGCTTACTGCTACTCGTAGAACCTTTGGTCTGCATTCACAGTGAAAACTGTGAACATTTACAGTACTGTTTTCCTTCCTTTTCACAGTATTCATCTGCTGGTCAATTTCACTTCCTTCAAAATCTATTACAACACCAAAAATACAGCTACAAATAAATGCTGTACTATGGCCATGTAGTTCATGAAAAATAATAAAAGAAGGGTAGGTGACCAAGATGGTCTACATTTGCCCTCAGTCATATGTTTATACCCAGTTTTCATTTATTTTCATTAGCAGTTTTCCCTGGATAAACACTTGCAGAAATATAAAATAAAAATGAATTAATGTGCCCTTAAAAACAAAAACTACAATGTGTCATGCTCAGATTACATGCCATGCAATAAGCAAAAAATTTACTTTCACATGGCTTGTTTTGAGTTATAACTAGAAGAGGTTATAGCCAGACAAAGATGATGGGTAATACATTTTTTCAGATGAAAACAAAACAAAATAAAACAAAGAATTCAGGGTTACTTGCCCCCACCTCCCCCACCCATTCCAACTAGTGGGCATGCACCAATTACACACAACACAAAACCAAGTTCAAAATCTCATCCTTGAACAATACTTGAATTGAATTTAAGACTTACACAAAATTACTTGGTCTAGCAATACACAATAACCTCAAAAAACACACCAAAAAACTCAGAATACTGCATAGATGTAAGATTTCCCTCAAAACCTCACTAAAATAACTCTAGCTACCACCTGCTTATTACCTACCCTTCTTTATGGTGCATCTCCTCTTACAAATCTTCTGGCCACCCTAGAAATGAAACTGCAACAATGCTATAACAAAGTTACAAGATTTGTGGCTAACAAATCATACCAAGGTCATCACTGTTCTGCACTAGTACTAAACTGGCTAGAGTTGCCTCATCGTATAACTTATATGCAGTTAGTCAAAACACATTAAATTATAAATAAGCCTGCTGTATGTCCTGCCATCAGCAGTATCTCACAAACTTATGTCACTGGTTAAGACCACTATGATCTAATGATAAGAATCTCCATTCTGTTTATTAGCAACAAAAATCTCCTTCCCTCAGTCTTTATTACAACTATATTGCCAAATTCTAAAATTCAGTACCTATAACAGTCAGGTTCTTACCCATACTATACTCCTTCAAAGTTGCACTAAAGGAATCCCTAAATAATTCATGGCTATGCTACTGCTCCACAACAAGATAAACCCTATCCCATCTTTCTGTTTTACCCAACTTCTTACCTTAGGTATTCAAGACTTAGTCATTTACTCAACCTATCCAGATAGGTTATTTTCCTATATCACCTGTATTTCTGTCTCACCTTAAACCATCACAACTTTATAACCATATTGTTCTCTCTCTTCTCCTTCTTCACACAACATCTCCACAAGCTAATCATGACTCTTATTTCTCCTTCTTTATCACCTCCTTTCCATCTCTAAAACCACTTCCACCTCCCCCCTTTGTAAGCTTTTACAACCTTGCTTCAATCTTATTGCCAATTACCATTTACACAACAGAAAACATCTCAATCCTCATTTCTCAGAATCACTATTTGGTCCTGCATAAATAATATTATCCTAATCAAACTTATGAGGAGTGTAGATGAAGTAACATAATCTCAGAATATGACTGTATACAAACGTATCAGTTTTGTTCATATGTATATATGTCTTTCAATCTGCTTGTCATTGTAATACTCACTTTGAATATTTCTCCACAAGGCCTCCACTGAAAATGGGTGCAACTGCCTAGCTGGTCTTTACTGTTAAGCAAATGTCAATAAATAAATAAGAATATTTTATTGGGGTTACAAAGACACAGTGTTTGGACCAAAGAATGACAAAGTCATTGACATTATAGCTGTTATGTGCAAGACACACATAGTAGTTCTGATATTTGCTGACCTCCATAAATGTTTAGGATTGGTAATTATAACCTCTTTAAGGCAAAATAATCACACTGAGGTTTGATACTTAAGTATTTTCTAGCATTTTCCAGTTTTCTTAAAAAGGCCATAGTGGAAGAGTTGGATTTTTTAACAGTAAAAGAAAATTCTAGATGGCAAACGGGCACTCCATATTTTGATTTATTGTATATAAGCAGAACGTTTTGTTGTTTTTTTCTCACTTTCATTATTATACTGTCATTAAATCTCTTTACATCCACAATTTTTGATATATTCTCTAATAGTTCTGTAATCATTATCAATACTATTAATACTAATGAGCAACTTCAACACATAATGATATTTACTACAGTCTGACCCACATCTGCAGCTATTTACATTTCAAGTGCAGTAAGAAATCTATTACATGAAGGATTGATTGCAACAACATAAATGTTTTGCTTACTGCTACTGTAGAACCTTTGGTCTGCATTCACAGTGAAAACTGTGAACATTTACAGTACTGTTTTCCTTCCTTTTCACAGTATTCATCTGCTGGTCAATTTCACTTCCTTCAAAATCTATTACAACACCAAAAATACAGCTACAAATAAATGCTGTACTATGGCCATGTAGTTCATGAAAAATAATAAAAGAAGGGTAGGTGACCAAGATGGTCTACATTTGCCCTCAGTCATATGTTTATACCCAGTTTTCATTTATTTTCATTAGCAGTTTTCCTGGATAAACACTTGCAGAAATATAAAATAAAAATGAATTAATGTGCCCTTAAAAACAAAAACTACAATGTGTCATGCTCAGATTACATGCCATGCAATAAGCAAAAAATTTACTTTCACATGGCTTGTTTTGAGTTATAACTAGAAGAGGTTATAGCCAGACAAAGATGATGGGTAATACATTTTTTCAGATGAAAACAAAACAAAATAAAACAAAGAATTCAGGGTTACTTGCCCCCACCTCCCCCACCCATTCCAACTAGTGGGCATGCACCAATTACACACAACACAAAACCAAGTTCAAAATCTCATCCTTGAACAATACTTGAATTGAATTTAAGACTTACACAAAATTACTTGGTCTAGCAATACACAATAACCTCAAAAAACACACCAAAAAACTCAGAATACTGCATAGATGTAAGATTTCCCTCAAAAACCTCACTAAAATAACTCTAGCTACCACCTGCTTATTACCTACCCTTCTTTATGGTGCATCTCCTCTTACAAATCTTCTGGCCACCCTAGAAATGAAACTGCAACAATGCTATAACAAAGTTACAAGATTTGTGGCTAACAAATCATACCAAGGTCATCACTGTTCTGCACTAGTACTAAACTGGCTAGAGTTGCCTCATCGTATAACTTATATGCAGTTAGTCAAAACACATTAAATTATAAATAAGCCTGCTGTATGTCCTGCCATCAGCAGTATCTCACAAACTTATGTCACTGGTTAAGACCACTATGATCTAATGATAAGAATCTCCATTCTGTTTATTAGCAACAAAAATCTCCTTCCCTCAGTCTTTATTACAACTATATTGCCAAATTCTAAAATTCAGTACCTATAACAGTCAGGTTCTTACCCATACTATACTCCTTCAAAGTTGCACTAAAGGAATCCCTAAATAATTCATGGCTATGCTACTGCTCCACAACAAGATAAACCCTATCCCATCTTTCTGTTTTACCCAACTTCTTACCTTAGGTATTCAAGACTTAGTCATTTACTCAACCTATCCAGATAGGTTATTTTCCTATATCACCTGTATTTCTGTCTCACCTTAAACCATCACAACTTTATAACCATATTGTTCTCTCTTCTCCTTCTTCACACAACATCTCCACAAGCTAATCATGACTCTTATTTCTCCTTCTTTATCACCTCCTTTCCATCTCTAAAACCACTTCCACCTCCCCCCTTTGTAAGCTTTTACAACCTTGCTTCAATCTTATTGCCAATTACCATTTACACGACAGAAAACATCTCAATCCTCATTTCTCAGAATCACTATTTGGTCCTGCATAAATAATATTATCCTAATCAAACTTATGAGGAGTGTAGATGAAGTAACATAATCTCAGAATATGACTGTATACAAACGTATCAGTTTTGTTCATATGTATATATGTCTTTCAATCTGCTTGTCATTGTAATACTCACTTTGAACATTTCTCCACAAGGCCTCCACTGAAAATGGGTGCAACTGCCTAGCTGGTCTTTACTGTTAAGCAAATGTCAATAAATAAATAAGAATATTTTATTGGGGTTACAAAGACAAAGTGTTTGGACCAAAGAATGACAAAGTCATTGACATTATAGCTGTTATGTGCAAGACACACATAGTAGTTCTGATATTTGCTGACCTCCATAAATGTTTAGGATTGGTAATTATAACCTCTTTAAGGCAAAATAATCACACTGAGGTTTGATACTTAAGTATTTTCTAGCATTTTCCAGTTTTCTTAAAAAGGCCATAGTGGAAGAGTTGGATTTTTTAACAGTAAAAGAAAATTCTAGATGGCAAACGGGCACTCCATATTTTGATTTATTGTATATAAGCAGAACGTTTTGTTGTTTTTTTCTCACTTTCATTATTATACTGTCATTAAATCTCTTTACATCCACAATTTTTGATATATTCTCTAATAGTTCTGTAATCATTATCAATACTATTAATACTAATGAGCAACTTCAACACATAATGATATTTACTACAGTCTGACCCACATCTGCAGCTATTTACATTTCAAGTGCAGTAAGAAATCTATTACATGAAGGATTGATTGCAACAACATAATTGTTTTGCTTACTGCTACTCGTAGAACCTTTGGTCTGCATTCACAGTGAAAACTGTGAACATTTACAGTACTGTTTTCCTTCCTTTTCACAGTATTCATCTGCTGGTCAATTTCACTTCCTTCAAAATCTATTACAACACCAAAAATACAGCTACAAATAAATGCTGTACTATGGCCATGTAGTTCATGAAAAATAATAAAAGAAGGGTAGGTGACCAAGATGGTCTACATTTGCCCTCAGTCATATGTTTGTACCCAGTTTTCATTTATTTTCATTAGCAGTTTTCCCTGGATAAACACTTGCAGAAATATAAAATAAAAATGAATTAATGTGCCCTTAAAAACAAAAACTACAATGTGTCATGCTCAGATTACATGACATGCAATAAGCAAAAAATTTACTTTCACATGGCTTGTTTTGAGTTATAACTAGAAGAGGTTATAGACAGACAAAGATGATGGGTAATACCTTTTTTCAGATGAAAACAAAACAAAATAAAACAAAGAATTCAGGGTTACTTGCCCCCCCCATTCCAACTAGTGGGCATGCACCCACAAGCTTGAGGATTACTATATAACTATAGAACAATTCCACAGTTACACAGATATGAAAAATTACACAGTTACACATGTATGAAAAAAGTGAAAAATCTCCTGAAAGAAAGAAATTGCTGCATTAAAAACTGAACCATCTTTGTTCTCTATGAAAAACAATGACCAGGGAATTAAATTTTTGCATGCTTTACTGAACTAGTTAGCACATTATTCAGTTTAATCTCAGGTAGGCCTACTGAATTTGTAAATTCCCTTATAATATCAACAAGGGACACTAAACAAGCAAAGTACTAGCTGTATGTACCTCACATCTATTCTACTGCATGGGAGTAAAGTAGTGCGGGTCACCTAGACCCCACATTTAGTCACAGATGTCTTCTCTCTCTAACAGATTTCAGCATCCAAGAAACCGACACTAAACCTTACATACATTACTATCTATGCACTTACCTTAACCCGCACCCTAACCTTAATGTTCGTAACTATTGCACACTTACCCTACAGACATATACCCAAACAAAACAAATAATCCACACACATACACTTAACAAAACCCTACATCTAACCCTACACTAAACCTTACATACATTACCTGTCTATGCACTTACCTTAACCCACACCCTACCCTAAGGTCTGTAACTATCGTACACTTACCTTACGGAGCTATACCGCAGATGGGACAACCATGACAATTCGATATTTTATGTTTTGCGGTTTTGAACGTTCTCCATTACCATAGTTCACGTTATACGTGTCGCTCAATTACAATTCACTCAAACGAGTTTTCAGTTTCGTAATATAGACCAGGTAATCTAGCCTTTGACCATCAAGTGTCTGTAGTAGTGAGAAAAATCATTCTATGTTGTGCAACTTATAAACAAAGGTATGGCATCCAGGTCCAAGGAAGTCATTGTTTCACTGTATTCGGCATTCATTAGACCTATCATTGAGTGCAATTGCCACCTTTGGTATGTCCCTAACCTGGAATATCCCACATTTGGTATGTCCAAAGTTGTCAATCCCTAAAAGAATAGAGGGAATAATCAACATGTTCTATGCAGACTGTCTCAAGGCCCTATTCCTGTATTCTTTATCCTATAGGCTCTTCAGGGGAGATCCATGCCTGGTGAACGAGGCATTGTCAGATGCCACTCTGATGGACCCCCTGCATATCTCTAAAACCACCACCACCAAAATTACTCATTCTAAAGACTTGATCCTTGCTTGTGATATAAATAAGACTTGCTTGAGAGACAGGTATGTATCCTAGATATCACCCCTTCTCTGGAACAGACTCACCATCCATGTGAAGCAGAGTTCCTCCCTAAACCAATTCAAGTGTAACTTGGACAATTGGAAGGGTAACAGGAAATTCATACCTAGTTTGACACCTATGTCTCTAACTGACACAAGCAGCCTGTAAATGGTTCATCTCCAAGGCCCCTGCTTATAAATGTTTTATCTTTCAAGCCACTGTTAAACTTAGCAAAGGTACCAGAACTGGTAAAATATTTGGGATGCATGGCTAGGCTTAAAAAGGCCCTGGTGGTTATGTGTCTAGTAAACACCTATGAACCTATGAAGAAACAAGTCAGGAGTCTCACTAGCAAAGAAAGAGACAGACACTCTAATCTATGTGTCAAATTGCACACAAACACCCACATACACACACACACACACACACACACACACACACACACACACACACACACACACACATGTTTATGCAATATGCACACAAATGTGTGCACACATGCATATACAGACATACATGCAGACACTCACATGCACTCTCGTGTGCACACACGTGCACGCACACACACACACACACACACACACACACACACACACACACACACACACACACACACACACACACACACACACACACACACGCACGCACACACATACACATACACACAGTTTTGCAATATGCACAGAAATGTGTGCAGAGGTGCACATACAGACATACATGCAGACACTCACACATGCACTCATGCGCACGTGCGTGCGCGCACACACACACACACACACACACACACACACACACACACACACACACACACACACACACACACACTCTGTAGTAAGCATATGCCTGATATTGTTTGGCCTAAGAAACAGATTCAAATATATAGTGCTTAAAAGTAAAACATTGCATAAATACAAAAGCCCATTAAACAGCATGAAAACATAAATAAAAATTGCTACGAAGACTCAATTAAATAAAACAAATAAGCATACCATCAGCAAATCAAACTTCCGAAAATTGATGAGAGGATTATTACTGCTTACATATATGTGTTTTCAGTCTTTGACAGTTAGCAGAAAAATGATTACTCTTGTGAATAATTCAGATGTTGTGACAAGCATACTATTTGCTAAACCAATTTAAGGAAACTTAAGTTGGCTAGAACATTACTGCTTACCTGTGTGCATCTTACATTCCTTACTCTTAAGCTTATTTTTGTGGCTGCATTAGCTGGAAATCAGTATGCATTTATATGATTCACTGGGCTACTGACATTTAAGTCCCTAAATTTGACTCATTCTCTTACCAATAATTAGTTTTACAGGCTAGACAGTAATTACCTGTAGAACTGAATCTAAGTAAAGTTAAGAAACGCTCCCTGATCAAGGTCCAGTTTACAGGAGAAAAAATCATGGATATAGTTGTATATGCAGACATTTTCACAGTACAATATGGTGATTTTAATACAACAAGGAAAGCACATATGATAAAAGCCATAGGACAAAGAATATTTATAAAAACAGTACATGCATGAAGATCTATTTAGATAACAGTAAAGAGATTTTAATACAGCAATGAAAGACAACTATGGCTATAGAAAGTGAAGATCATGGCAAGTAAAACTTCTAATATAGGTGTAAAGAAAATGGAATTCTATATTAAAAGATATTTAGAAGCAGCTGTCCTTCATTCGGTTGAATAAATTGATTGAGCTGCATGTTGATGGCATGATCATGTTATAAGGAGGACACTCCCTGCATACAAGCATAGAACTGTCCTAATGTCCCTTATTTTTCTTGTCAAAAGAAATTTAAATGAATCAGTTACTCTATGCATGTAAACATGATTTTCTTACTACTAGAGAACCTTTGCAATTCTTCAGTGAAACTGGTATTCTCTCAAAAAAGACTCCAAGAAATTCCAACTACAGCAAACTCTTTCCATCCTAATGGCTGGTGATGCAGGGCAATTAAACCTACCCACCTAACACTTGGTAATCAGCTTTGTCTTTCAGCAGTTTAAAATATTTGTATACTACATATTGAGGGAAATCATCTTTTTCATTATAAGTCACTTCAGCTTTTTCGGAGACAAGATTAAGGTCTTACATGTTTTTCTCCCTCCTCATTCTCATTTTATTCCTATACACCCATGACTTTTTATTGGCAAAATTGTCTTTAATAGATTCGTATCCAGGTTACATAAATTTTCCTAACAATAACAGTTATGACATTTTAATAAAACTTTATTAAGCAGAAGGTAGAACTGACATTCTAGAGAAGTCCCTAAAAGGGACCTCTAGAAGCTCATATTGAATATATATGTAACCACCAACTGACATAATTTAACTTGAATTATAGTCAAAGATTGCATATCATAGAGGACAAAGTGGCCACATTTTAGTTAATGTGGTCTCTACTTAGGTGGAGATGTAAAACACTATATGCATATATTTGGTCAGATACATTTAAAGATTGCACTTCCTCATTTGTTTTGGTTTGACAAAGAGTCTAATGGGCAAAAGTTGTTAGGAGCAAATCAGTTTTAGTTCTTAATTATTATAAGGCCACAAGGGAGGTATTTTGTCATCTCTGGAATATTCCAACCCATTGCTTTTCCTAGACAGTTGAAGAATTGTTAACAGGTTTTATTGTGCAAAAATGCAGAGTCATGAAATACAAGCCATTCATGAACTTGACATCCTATACAGATTAAGCAATGAGTTTCTCTTCTCTCACAGATTTTGGGAAGATCCTTTGAATAGTTTATCTGTTGCAATAAACTTTGTCAGTAATAGTCTCCAAGCCAGGCCTTCTCAAAAATACTTTCTTAACAACACGTTGCTTCTAATCAGACTGCCTCAGTAAACACTCACCAAATTTTAACTAATGTGGTCTTCACCTTGCTGGAGATGAAAAAAAATGAATATGCATTTGGTCACATATACTTAAAGACTGCCTACCCATTATTCATTTTTTGGTATGGCACAGATTCAGACTGACAAAGGATGCTGGGGAAACTCACAAAACCCAAAAGGCTGATATCAGTGCACATGTGCTAGGAAAACTGAAAATAGATGTAAACAAGTTTATGAGGGTATAAACTATCTAAGACATACCTCACTGGACTATATGAAGAGAGACATGATGGAGCTATCTGAATATGTGTCCCAGACAGGTATAACTCTAGCCTTGAGTAGCACCCTGCCTTCACCAATGATGATGCTACAGTAACAGCAAGAAATGACTGGTTTCTGGTGTCACAACAAGGGGATCCAATGTCTGTCAGCCTGGGGAGACGTGATTGACAAGCCACATGCTTTGCAAGAGATGGTTTGCACTTGCTACCACTTGGCTTTGGGATACTGGCACAAACTTTATCTATTCCCATAGCACTTTTTTAGGCTGTGCTAAGTTGTTAAATCCACCAACATAACAAAAATCACTCATGACTACCTAAAGGTACTGATGCTCAGTGCTAGGAGTTTAAATAAAAAGCTGCACTCCCTGGAAGCAGTCCTCAAGCTGGAGAATGCAGACATATGTGAAGTCACTGAAACATTGTTAAGAACAATACAAAGCACCCTGGCTGTCAAAGGCTACAATAAGTTTCATACATTTCTCTCTCCCTCAGCTCAGGATAAAACAAAGGCAGAAGGTGTCTCAGTGTTTATAAAGGACAAGTACACTACTAAACTGATCCAACAGCATAACTTACTCGAGCTGCTCCATGCTCAACTAACCATAGGTGCGACCCCCTATCATATCCTTGCTAGAGACAGATCTCCTAAGATGAGCTTGGGGAAAGCCACACGTCCTACCTAAACATGCTGGTATCTCTTAACATTCAGCCTAACACCATATTTATGGGTGATTTCAAGTACCCCTCCATAAAACAGGAGACTCATAAGGCTCATAATTCTCTTGCTGAGGGGCTTTTGAACTCTACTAGCACAAATACCCTGGAGCAACTAGTTATCTCCCCAACTTGAGGTACAAATATCCTAGACCTAGTACTCATGAATATGGGGGGGTGGGTGCTGCTCCCTTCTGTGCATTAACTCCTCCCTGGTAAGATCTGACCACAGAATGATCTCTTTTAGTATTAAAACTAACCTAGAACCCTCATCAAACTCCAACACTATTAAGAACTTTGTTAAGCCCAGCCCCATCAAGCTATGTGCCAGCTTATTAAACTTCCATGCCTCTCTGAACCCGGATGATACTGAGCCCTACTCTGAGCTGTACACAAAAGTACTGGACAACCACATTTATAGTTCCATAGAAGAGGCAGTACCTGTCCAAGTCAGACCTATAAACTACTTGCAAAAACAAAACACCCTGGTGGACCCCTACCATAAATAGGCTATTCATCAAAGGAAAATATCTTCTGCAAAGTGAAAAGAAGGAACAGACAAAACAGTGCAAAAAGATACTCACCAGTCTAAAAAAACAAATTAGAGAGATGGCAAAATCTGGCAAAGATAGCCTCCCAGATGAAAGATGACCAGAAGGCTTTTTTTAATTATGTTCATAACCTTATGGAAAACACTCAGCAATGTGTCACCATTTACACCCAACTAGAAACTATAGCAAACCTGCTAGCTGATAAGTTCAGTTCAAACTTCTCTCCCCATCACCTACTACTCCAACCAAATAAATACCCGCAACCATCCCCCTACTGGTCATTACGAGGGAACAGGTCCTTACGGCTCTCAGTAAAGCCAGAAACACAGCTTCCATGAGTTTCAACAACATACCAGGATCCTTCTTAAATAGCTTAAAACAGAATATATTAGGGCCACTAGAAACCCATTTTAACCACAGCCTCCAGATGGGCATTGTCTCATAGGAATGGACGACTGCAACAGTCGTCCCTCTGCACAAAGGGGCCCATCAACTAACCCAGGGAACTACAGACCTATAAACTTGACCAGTTTTATCTGCAAGGTCATGGAGGAATTATCATGGACCTGATCAGTAATGACACAGGAACTCTTCAATCACTGGATTGGACACAATTAAGCTTTGTCAAAGGGAGGTCTTGCCTGCTCAATTTGGTGGACTTCTTCGAGAAAGTCACCAGCGCCATGGATGAATGTAAAATGGTACACACCACTTAACTAGACCTGGCCAAAGCTTTTGACACAATCCTCTACTTGGGGATCATAAATAAGCTTACTGAGTTAGATATAAACCTCTGTATCATCAAATGGATAACCATAATCAAGTACAGTGCTACTTTCTGTGTGTAACTAACCAGGCACTTACACCAACTGCAGTGGCATTAGAGATTTCTCACTAAAAAATACAAAGTGTAAGACATATGTTGTATGCAGACTGACTAAAGGCCCTATCCCTTTATTACACCTCATATCATTTATTGAGCGATGACTTATGCCTGACCTACAAGGCCTTCTCTGATCCATCCCTGATGAAAATGTTACATATTTGCAAGAAAATGTATACATAGGTTACGTGTTCCGTGGACCTGAATCTTATTTATGACTCTAACAGAACTCGCTGGAGAGACAGATTCATATCCCAAAGACTACCTTGTCTATGGAATAAACTTCCCACCTTGGTAAAACAAAGCCCATCCCTCATTCACTTCAAAAAGAACTTGGATAAATGGATGGGGAACTGCAAATTCACTTCCAGAGTACTGCTCATGTCCCTTATGGACAGACGCAATCTGTAAAATGACTCTGGGCTCCAGCACTCAAAGACTCACTACCCTGATACAATTCCATCCCATTTCTAATGAATTAAGATATAATATTGTCATATCCTGGGTATAATTGGCTAGGCTTGTAAAGGCTATTGTGCCATTAGTTTAGTAATCACCTATGAAGTTATGAACCTATGATGTTTTAACTTAGCAAGCTGATTACGGATTATTTGGTATATTTGCTACAAAGCTCAGAGGGTAGCATTGTTGCCCGTTGATGTCTGCAGATTATAGTTGTTTTTAAACAGGTAGCGCACGTCTGATTTGATTTTACCAGTTACAGATAGAAGTTGTCTTTACACAGGCACCTGGCTTAACTCAATAATGCAGTCACCTGGCTTAATTCATTAATTGTTGTGTTGTTTCTCTGTGCTGGCTCTACTGTTCTCCATCCATTTTAATAGTTCCTGTTATTTTTATTAATACTTAAATACCTTTTGATTATTCTATTCAAATTCTTTGCTGATAATGAATGTGTTGGGTTGTACTGCCAATCGAGTGAATTCACTACTTACTGTGTTGTTTCCTTATTCATAGCCTGCTGTTTTCCTAACATATTTACTATTTATAAGTTAGCTACTGATGTGGGAAAGCTTTAGCAAAGTGTGGGGACAGTCTGAGAGATAGCAGTAATTATTCAGTGGGGCAACATATGTTGCTGCTGTTTCTAGAAAGCTAGCATTATTATCTGGAGCCAGAACATGTTTGAAAGGTTTTTTTTAAGCTGTTAGTTAAAATTCTTAGATCAGCTATATTTATACTGTCTGAGGCTCCTTTGGTGTCTTTGCTGTAAATTTCAGAGGACGGATATCAGTGCACACATGCAGCTGAAAATGAAACTTGCCTTCTGACCTCATTTTAAAGCAAAAAATAAGAAAAGTACTTTATTTCTTCTGCATTTAATGTCGATTGTTTATTTCTGCAGTTTTTAGTATTATTTAAGCAGGTTTCGCTAATTTTGTTTTGTTTTCCTTGCTGGAAATTGAAGTCATCTGACTGATCTCTTTAATTGCTGTGTTGCTTTCCTGGCATATTAGGAAGTGAGGTATATAAGTGAAATAATTTGAGGACTTATGTAATGCAATGGCATAACCACTTATTCTTTAAGTGTGTTCTAAGTGAGCTTTTAAAGTGAGGAAGAGGTAGGGGCAGAAATCAGAGCAGGAGGGAGATTATTCCAGGTTCTAGCTATGGAGTGGGAGAACAGTGCTTTTTCTGCGGTATTTTTAGCCCTAGAGATACAGAGGAGGGGTTTGTCGGACAATCGGAGAGGACAATTTGTATTATAGTGGGTGAGAATTTGGTCTAGCGCATGTTTTTTTTCCTGGATGTGTTATCACATTGTAGGCAATGACTAATTGGTGCTAGGTTAGTAGCTGGGGAAATTCCAGCCATTGCAGTTCCCTTAGAGCCTGGCAATGGTGGGTTCTAAAGGTGGAGTTGTTTGCAAACTTTGCGATTTTATTATAACATGATTCAAGTCTGGCAAGGTCAAGTTTTCTCAGCTGGGTAAGAATTGGAGCAGCATACAAGAGTAGACAAGAGGTGGGTTTGGGCTAGGGTAATCTGTGCTTGTTTTGAGAGGGATTTCCTGTGCCTATACAGTGTTCCCATTTTTCATAGGTAAATAGGTAGGTACTAGGCTATTGGCCCCAGGGCCTATATAAGCCTATCCAAAAAGGTACCCTGGCTTTTGCCACCCAAGAAAATTATTTGCCTGTGCCCCTGTTGAGCAGAGCCACAGAAGTGATCCCTGGGGTGAATTTCCTATTTCCCATCCAATCATCAAGATTTTTCTTGAAGAGTGCTAATGAGGAGCTTTGTTTGATATAGATAGGTAGTTTGTTCCAGAGTATGGGAAGTCACTGTGACAGGAATTTATCCCTCCAGCATGTTCTGTTTATTGTGGTGACAAGGCTAAGCCCCTAGAGCATGTAGCTCAGAGGGATTGGGATTTCTTTAAGTGGAGGATATCCAACAGCTCTGGGTTTGACATAGCTTTGTATGTTAGGCAGAGATCGCCTCTGAGTAGGCGATATGCAACGGAGTAAAGCTGGAGTTTTTTTAGATGGTCTGCATAGGGCATCTGTTTGAGGCCAGTAATCCTCTTTGTGAGGTATTTCTGCAGCCTTTTCAGTTGTTGTAGATGTCTTGTGAGGTACATACCAAAAGGGGCATTGTACTCCATAATGGGTCAAATGAGTGATGAGTAGAGGTGAACAATGACCTCTTATTCCTGGATGAGAAACCTTTTGTGATGAGGTGTGCCATGTAGAAGGATTTCCTGACTACTGTGGCGATGTGATTACTAAAGGAGAGATTACTGTCCACCTGTGTCCCAAGGTGTATTATCACACTTTCGGTGTTAAGTAGACTACCGCCTATGTGGTAGTTCATGGGTACAGAGGTTTTACCAAAAGGGATGACAATGCAGTTTTTAGCATTGAGCTTGAGGCCATGGCTTTGAAACCAGGCATCTGTCTCAGTGAGGCCCTTTTGTAGGATGTCCACATCGTTAGGAGTTTCGATTATGGCTCCTAGTTTGCAGTCATCTGTGAACTTCATTAGCCAAAAACCTTCTGTGTTAGCCTGTACTTCAGAGAAGTAGATACCAAACAGCAGAGGACACAGGACTTAACCCTGTGGTACTCGACTTATCACTGGTCTGAAGTCAGATTTGGAGTCAGCTACTTTCACAGTATGGGTTCTGTCAGTGAGCCAGTTGGTAACCCATCTTATGACATAAGGATTTATAACTAGTTTAGTGAGTTTATCTATAATTCCAGAGTGCAGGATGGTGTTGAAAGCCTTGGCAAGATCTAGATAGGCTGTGTGAACCACCTTACCCTCATCTACGCCTTTGGTGACTGCTTCAAAGAAGTCTATCAGGTTTAGGAGACATGATCTGCCTTTTACAAATCCAAACTTGGTGAGGTCCAGAGTTTGGAGATTACCAATGTCTTTGTTTATATGTTCCATGATGATACGTTCCATGGCCTTGCAGACCAGGCTTGTCAGGCTAATGGGGTGGTAGTTCCCAGGGTCTATGGTGGATCCCCCTTTGTGGAGTGGGATAACCGTCGCTGTGTGCCATTCAGTGAGCACAAAGGTGGGGTGCCAGTTTGTTCTGTAGTTTGTGTAGAATGCAGTCTGGGATGTTGTCAAGTCCCATGGATGCTGTGTTCTCGGCTTTGGAGAATGTGGTTTTTACCTATGTAACCATGATTACAGGAACTTTGCATTCTTCCGGTATAGAAGTGGACTCTTTAGGGGGTGAGAGGGGGGTAAACTTAGCACTGAACCTATCTGCCTGGATGTTGGCAATATCAGTTGTTTCTGTATATTTAGTGCCATTGTGCTGTAACTCAGAGCAGATCTCAGTGTTGCCACTGAGATTCTTGACATAGCTGTAGAATGCTTTCTCATTGTCTTTAGAAACAGTGGCGATTTTGTTTTCATGACTAGCTTTGGGGGATTTTATGAGGGATCTCAGCTTCTTACTGAGGCTGACCAGGGAGCTCCTTCAATCATAGGATTTTACTCTTTTTTGCAGCAGTTTCTTTCTTCTGTTGTAGAGTTTGTTTATGGCAGCGGACCACCAGGTTGGCTTCCTTTTTTTTCGGAGGATAGCATCTTAGTTCTGATAGGGATAGCACAATCCATGCACTCATGTAAATGCTTATAAAGTGCATTTGTGTAGGATTCAGCAGCCGTACCTCTATTGTCCATCTGCATGGGTGTAGTGAAGTTTACCATTTCTGTCTTTAGAAGCGTGAAGTTGGCTTTGGAAAAATGTTTTTACGGTGGTTTCCCTAATGGGGGGAGGGGTGAGATGTGGATGTCTAGGGTGATTAGCTTGTGGTCGGATCTGATCAACGAGGAATTGACCTCTGGTGTGGAACACCGGTCACCCATTTTGGTAATGACCAGGTCTAGGATATAGCAGCCCCTGGTGGGGGTGTGGATAAGTTGATCCAAGGCATTGGAATTTATGAATTCCAGAAAACGTTGCGCAAAAGAGTTGGTTCATGAGTAGTTTTCCCAGTTAATGGTGGGGTAGTTGAAATCACCCATTACTAGTGTGTTAGATTGTATCCTAATATTTTCCAGTGTATCAAGAAATGAGGAGGTGGAATCCTGGGGCATGGTGGGGGATCTGACCAACGAGGAACTAACCTGCAATTTGGATTGCAGTCTTTCCCAGAGTTAGTTGCACTTGGATAATCTCTGCTGCATTATGCTGAGCAACTAGACTGGAGGTATGAATATCCTTAACGAATATGGACACACCTCTGCCTTTAGTGTTTCAATCCAGGTTAGGTGGCCGAAAGGTGTGGTATGAATTATAGCCTGGTAATGCAGGGGTGCTCTCTGGAGCCTTGAACCAGGTCTCTGTCACTGCACAGATGCCGATGTTCTCCATTTTAAGGAGTGCCTCAAGTGAGTGCATTTTGAGGTTTAGACTTCTAGCATTGAGTAGCATTACCCTCACATTTTGCTTGCTTGTACCTGTTATGGCGGTGAATTTCTCATTTGAACCTTGCCTAAAAAAGGCACTATAGGGGTGTCAAGAGCCTTAGCCAATTTCCAGAATCTCAAGGGTGACAGGTGCAGGCCATCTCTGGCAAAACATTGTGGTCTTTCGATCATGTCATCGCAGGCAGACAGATACTGGATCCCCTTAGAATGACACCAGAAGCTTAGCCAATTGTTGAAGTCATTCATTTTGTCCTTGTACTGTGGTATCATTCTGGGTGATGGCAGGATGCTACTCAGGGCTTTTTTGATAGTTTGTGAAATGTGGCCGTTGAAGTGTAGATTTTTATCACTTTCAATGCCTATGAGTTTGGTATGGTCAGAGGGAGAGATAATAGCGCCATTTTTGGAGGAGATAGTGAAGGATAGAGGGAGTGGAAATGGTTTTGTTTGGGGGTGAAAGTAGTAATTTGGTTTTATTAGGGTTTAGGATAAGTTAGATCTGAGTGATCCAACTTTCCACAGAGCTAAAGGATTCCTGGGTGAGTTGTTGTAGGGTGGGAAGTGATGGAGCTGAACAGATAAAAGTTGAATCATCAGCATATTGTATAAGTGAAGCATGCTGTGTGGTGGTCTGGAGATTATTGGTAAATATGGAGAAAGGAAGTGGGCCTAATATGGATCCTTGTGGTACACCTATGGTTGTTGGGAGTAAGGGGGATATTACACTTTCCCATTGGACAGATTGTTGCCTATTTGACAGATAGCTTTTAATCCAGGCTATAGCAGAAGGGGCAAAGGATAGGGATGTCAGGGTGTCTAGTAGTAAGGAATGTGAAACCATGCAAATGCTTTGGAGAGGTCTAATAATGTTGCAGATACAAAGTTATTATTATTTCTATGTTGGTTGATCAGATTTGTGAAAGAGAGCAGACTGGTGGTTGTGATATGGTGTTGGAAGCCATGCTGTGTGAGGGAGGTGATGGTGTGAGTTTAGGAATTGTGTTACCTGAAAATGTATACATTTCTCTAGTATTTTTAGATAAGGAGGATCGAATGGCAATGGGGCAATAATTTGAGTATTCATAAGAGTTTCCACCTTTATGCAGTGGAATAATGTATGATATCTTCCATAGCTGTGGGACATATGCTTCTTGGATGGAGCGATTGATAAGAATATAAATAAGGTAGGATATGAATTCAGCAGCTATTTTTAGGAAGTTGGCTGGTAGATTGTCTGTGGCAAGGGTGGTGGGTTTCAGTTTTCGGAGGAGTTTTTAATTGTTGAGATGGGAATGGGTGACAGTGTAAAGGATGGGATGTTGTCAAGGCATTTGGTTGGGTTATATGTAGAGCTGTTTTTGGATAGTTGGGAGGATAGTGTTAAGATGGATTCTGTGAAGTGGTGATTGAATTGGGAGGCAATGTGCTTGTTGTCATTCTTGGAGTTAGGAGTGGGAGTGGGAGTTTTGCCTGGTTTTAGGAGAGAGTTAATGGCATGCCAAAACTTTTGGGGATCTTTTGAATGTTTGTTTTGGATACTGAGGAAGTAATTTTGTCTATCAAGTTTAGTTTGTCTCTTGGCCTGATTTCTAAGTTGTAGGTAACTTTGTTTGGCTAGGCTAGTATTGTATTTCTTCCAAATTTTCCAAGCCTTATCCCTTGACATTAGAAGGGCTCTAGTTTCCCTAGTTAGTCATGGTGCATAGTTTGCCTTGGCTCTTATTTTCCTAATTGGTGCGAGTCTACCAAGGATATTGATTAGAATATTGTTGAAGTAGTCAACGGCTTGATCAAGATTTAGGGTTAGTAGTGGTTTCCAGTTACTATGTTTTAGAATACTGTTTAGTTCTTGTATATTTAGTTTACGATCGTCTCTGACTTGTCTAAAAACAATGGGCTTGGCTATGATGGTATGTTTCCACAGGAGGAAGGTGGAGAGATGGTCAATAAAACCATCAGGAAGGGATCCTGTCTGATAGTTTTGCTTGGGACAGTTAACTAGTGTCCAGTCTAGAATAGACAGTTTGTGGTTTTTTTGCCAATTCTAGTGGGTTCTTGGATAAGTTGGGTAAAACTGTAAAGATTAATATGGTTAGTGGGGTTGTTAGAGGTACAGGCTGACCAATCAGTGTTCAGGTCACCTAGTAAGATGTTTTTGGGGGGAGATTATATGTGGCCCATTGTAACATTTCTTCAATGATGGGAGAGTTATTACCTGGGGGAATATAACAGCAGAGAATGATGATAGTTTTTGTTTCATTTATGCTTAGGGTTGAACCGAAGGTGTCAGCATTTAGAAATTTAGGTATGGGGATTTGTAGAGGTCTGATGCTGATTGTATTTTTGTAGAGGATAGCATTTCCACCTCCCTTTTTAACCAGTATTTCTTCTTACAGCTTACACAATGGCAAACTCAACTACATTAATAGTTGACCCCTGTCTAGTGCAGGTAAATAGATAGTAACTCATAGAATGTCCTCAGCTAGATGAATAAAATGCTCCTGACAGTATGTGTATAACTTGAGTGGTTGCTGAGATATCGTAAGTTACTTACAAAATATTGTAAGGGTAATAGTTACTGTGTTTACTGTGACATAACATTTGGATTAAAACATAGAACCTAAAGAATACTAACACTATAGGAATAGTCTGTGCTGTAGACTTTGCCATTTATACTTCTTTCATAAAGTACAGTTGTGTACACTTACCGTAAATGTAGATGCTCAAGTGTATCCACTGTTGCAGTCATTACATTTGGGTAATCTGCTGGCAGGTTGCCCTCAGTCGGCCTGAATAACAAAGTCTTAGGTCCTGCATCAGTTGCTGCCTCCTCTTCCATGACGTCAGGTCATCAGGGGTATAAAACATGCAGCCGACACCATTTTAATCAGTCTTTCTTACCCCAGATGTCAGGTGCCCCCCAAGTGGGGAGCAAAAAATAAAAATAAAAAATATATATATATATATATATATATATATATATATATAAAACTATGAATATATACATGCACTTTAGAACACATAAAATTTACCTTCAACTAAAAGCAAATACAGCACAAAGGCTTTTGAGCATAGAGAAGGAAAGAAGAGGTATAGAAAGGGGGCTGGGGATGGGTAACCCGCACTGCAACAGTGAATACACTCGAGCATCTACATTTATGGCAAGTGTACACAACTGTACTATGATCTTTGTGTTTCACTATTGCAGTCATTACATTTGGGTAGAATCCCAAAGCTATGGATGGGAGGATGGAATTAAACAGCATTCGGAGCAGCTATAAGGCCCTGTAGGACTGCAGTGGCAAAGCCTGCCCTGGATTTAGAAAAGAGAGGTAAATGGTAATGCTTTGTGAATGTATGAACTGAGCTCCAAGTAGCAGCTTCTAGAATGCCTCTGGCAGGAACCCCTCTGAGAAAAGCTGCTGAAGTAGAGGCACCCCTGGTGGAATGGGATCTGATCACCTTGGGCACAGGTTTACCATCGTGCAAGTAGCAGAAACGAATACAATGGCTTATCCATTTAGAAATAGTCTGCTTTGATATAGCCTTCCCCTTTGATCCTGCAGCATATGCCACCAGTAGTTGCTCAGACTTTCTTGGAGATTTTGTCCTGTTTAAGTAGAATCTTAGTTGTCTGTGTACATCCAATGAATGCAGAATCTGCTCCTCCTTGTTCTGTGGATTTGGGAAAATTGTTGTCAGGTGAATGGTCTGGTTAAGAGCCACACTGGATACCACCTTAGGCATAAAAGAAGGATTGGTCCTGACAGCCACCCTGTCCAGGTAAAAGATAATGAAAGGCTCCACTACCATGAGAGCCTGTAGTTCTGAAACCCTTCTAGCTGAAGTAACTGCCAAAAGAAAGGCTGTCTTCCAAGAAAGAAATTTTATATCCGCAGTAGCTGCTGGTTCAAAAGGAGGTAGGGTGAGTTTTTCCAGCCCAAAATTGAAGTCCCATGCAGGAGATGGTGCTATCCTGGGAGGCCTTAAATTTTTGGCCCCTCTGAGGTACTGTTTTAGCAGGGGATGAGTAAAGAGAGGAGGCTCTGTATTGTAATGAGCCAAGATGGCAGAGGCATGGATTTTTATTGAAGAGAAAGATAGGCCCTTGTGAAACATCTCAGTTAAGTATTGCAAAATCTGAGGAATATTGGGCTTTGCTGTGTCTATTCCTTGTGCTTGGTTCCAAGCACAGAATCTCTTCCATTTATCAGCATAGGATTTTCTAGTACTAGGCCTTCTGGCCTCCAAAATGACATCCATCACAGGTTTGCTGAGAGATGTGGTTGTTGAAATTAGTTGATTAGACATGCTGCAAGATTTAGAGTTTGGAGCTGAGTGTGCAGAATTTGATAGTTCTGCTGAGACAATAGGTGAGGTGTTTGAGGCAAGTACCATGGAGGAAGGTGTAACATATTCCTTAGAAGTTGGTACCAGTGTTGGCGAGGCCAGTCCGGAGTAACTAGGATCATTTTTGTTTTTTCCTATCTGACTTTTAGTAAGACCTTGGAGAGCAGAGGCAGAGGGGGAAAGGCATAGACTGATAGGTTTTTCCAGCTGAAGGATAGAGCATCCACTTTCCATGCTTTTTTTGAGATGAGCTCTTGTGTAGAATTTGTCCAACTGATAGTTTTGGGGATAGGCAAATAGATCTATGTCTGGGCTCCCCCATTTTCATGTTAACATGCTGAAGATTTGTGGATCCAGTTTCCATTCGTGCGGGTCCATAAGATTTCTGCTTAGGTCATCTGCCAGAGTATTTTGTTTTCCTGGCAGGAATTGAGCTTGAAGATGTATTTGGTAAGTCAAGGCTGTGTTCCACAAGGACATGGCTAGTCTGCAAAGGGGGTAGGAGTGGGTACCCCCCCTGCTTGTTTATGTACCACATAACTGTGGTGTTGTCCATCTTTATCAGTAGTTGTCCTGGATGAAGGAAGTCCTTGAAGGCTGTCAGAGCATTCTGTACAGCTAGCATTTCTTTCTGGTTGATATGTAGATACATTTGGTTTGGGCTCTATTTGCCCTGAATGCATCTCTCTTCCAGATGGGCCCCCCCAAGCATAGTCTGATACATCTGTAGTTAGGGTTTGGGTGGCAGGGGGTAGAATGAATGACAGTCCCTTGTTTTGGTGACATGCCTCTGCCCACCAAAGAAACTCCTGTTGCAGGCAGGGAATGAGAGGAATCATTGTTTCCAGGCTGTGACAATGTTGACTCCATAAGCTTTTTAGGCACCATTGAAGTTTCCTCATATGCAGTCTCGCAAATGGAATTAGTAGAATGCAGGATGCCATGAACCCCAAATCCTGCAGAATTTGTCTTGCAGATAGCTGGGTTTTTGTTGCCACTTGTTTGAAGTATGTTGTCAATTGAATTTGTTTGTCTGGCATGAGATAAGCCATCTGGGCAGTTGTATTCAAGCTTGCGCCCAGGAATGTAATTATTTGAGAGGGTACCAGTTGTGATTTCTTTTTGTTTATGGTGTACCCTAGGCATGCTAGAAGCCTTTCTACAAACACCAGATGCTGAAGAAGAGTGTCCTTGTCCTCTGCCTGAATGAGACAATCATCCAGATATGGATAAATTTGAATGTTTCTTTGTTTGAAAAATGCAATTACTGGTGCCAGGCACTTTGTAAAGACCCTGGGCGCAGTAGATAAGCCAAGGGGCAGTGCAGAGAATTGGTAATGCAAAAAGCCTGCTTTGAAGCGGAGGTATATTCTGCAAGATTCCCTTATTGGGATATGCAGGTATGCCTCTTTTAAGTCTAGAGTTACCAACCACTCATTCTTGCCTAGCATAGGCAGTAGCTGTTGTAAAGTCAGCATTTTGAATTTTGGAATGTCCAGGAATGCATTTAGAATGAATAACTCCAGAATTGGACTCCATGTTTTGTCTTTTCTGGGTACCAGGAAAAGTCTTGAGTAAAATCCTTGGCCTTTTTCCTTTTCTGGTACTGGTTGAATAGCCCCCATATCCATGAGGGACATGACTTGTTTCTGGGCCTCTGCCCACTTTGGTGGCAGATATGGCCATCAGTTTGGAACTGGCAACGTGTGGAAATGGAATCTGTATCCCTGGGATACTATATTTAATACCCACTTGTCCTGGGTAATTAAATGCCAATTTTGAGCATGAAATGCTAGTTTTCCCCCCAAAGGGACTGCCAAAATATAATTGCTTGGAGATGGCAGAGGAAAGTCATTGATACTGTTTACTGTAGGGTTGTGCTTTGTTACTTCCCGATTTGGAGGTGGAGGCACCCCATTGCTTTGACCTGCAAAATCCTTGTGATTGAAACCTGGAGCCTTTGGAGCATCTGGGTTTGCCCTGAGCAGCTCTGTTGGACACGGGAAAGGACCAATTCTTAGTAGGCCAGTGTCTATTGAACCTGGGTGGATGCACTTGCAAGAAATCTTTTACAGTTTGCATAGATTAAGCTTTGTCTTCCATCTTTTTTAAAACCTCTTTTGCCTTATTACCAAACAGATTGTCCTGCTGTAAAGGGGCATCCAACAATTTAGCTTTAACATGATCAGGCAGATTTTGCTCCTTGAGCCAAGCATGCCTTCTTATCACAGATCCAGTTACGACGACCCTGCAAGAGGCCTCCAAGGAATCAAAACCACATTGCAAAGTATGCTTTCCAACCTGTTCTGCTGAATGCCATAAATCCTGTAACTCTTTATTTTCCACACAATCAGAAATCAACATAATTTTCTGTTTCAGTAAGCCCATAACATGCTGTTGATATTTAAGCATATGAAACTGGCAGTTTAAAGCCCTGATTGCCAAGGTTGCAGACGTATAAACCTTCTTTCCCCATCTATCCAGCACCTTGGAGTCTCTATCAGAAGGGGTAGGATTTTTGGCTGTAGAAGCCTTAACACCCTTGGGACCCTGAGAAATGGTTTCAGGGTCAGCAGCAGGATTTTTTAAAAGAAATTTGTGGGAGTCAGGAACCCTGTAATATCTGTCTGGCTTACTAGGAGCTGGAGGCAGCAATCAGGAGCCATGCTTGATTCCGACAAAACATCATCAACAATGTCTAATACACGAGGTATTGCCAAAGGCCTATGCTGAGGAAGTAGAAGAAAATCCCTAAGCTTCTTTTTGTATACTGAGAAATCCTGACTGTCCCACTGAAAATGTTCTCTTAAAATATGCAAAGTCTCTCCAAAAGAGTAATCCTCAGGAGGAGAAGCAGAAGGGATGGATTCCTCTGCATCAGAGTCCTCATAAGGTGGAATAGAAAATTCCTGATCAGAAGAGGAATCAGAAGAAATGGAAACCTGATCTGAAGATTCATAATCAGTGCCTTGCCTAGGCCTCTTAGCGGGGGGGGGGGGGGTTGGGACCCCCTGATCAAGGTAATTAAATCCTCAGCCAGTTTGATCATTTGTTTTTTAGGCATAGGGGCTTGAGCACGTGGCTCATGAGTCATTTTTTTGGACATAGAAGTAGATTTTGGCCTTGTTTTTGATGATGGCGTCGGTTTAATATACAAATGTTGAGGCCTGAAAACACCCTCAGAAGCCGGTGCCTGCTCAGTGGCTCTGAACCCATCCAAGGAAGAGACATCCATGGGTTCAATACTTACAGAATCTCATGGCATACTGGACTCTGAATGGGTCTTGGTAGAGGCCTGCGACTCAAAAGTAGCGGGCATCAGAGGCTGCGAAAGTGCCTCGCTGAGTACCGGTGAACTGGTGACTGGCTTAGGAGAAGCTTCGTTATCGCTTTTGGACCTCAACGGTCTGTCTCTATCTTTTTCCTTGCGTTTTTTGTGAACTCCGGTAGTCGGATTGCTAACCGACGACATTTCAGGATAGTTAAATCTTGAACCAAAATATTTAGAAGCAAAAATATACCGACGCTTTATAGTGCGATGGTTAAATTTAGCACAGAACCGACAGCAAGGCACGTTGTGATCAGTGCCTAGGCAAGGAATACAGTATAAATGAAAATCCTTATGAGGTATTTGCTTCCCACAAGTAATGCAATTGTTAACTTTTACTGACATCGGTAAGGAACAATAAAAAGTTTCCCCAATGTAGTACTTAGTTTTAGTTTGAAGACTTCGGTTCTGAAACTCTAAAATGAAAATTTCAGGAGTCGGCCAACCGGCACTTGTGAACTGCTTCTGCTTCGGTCACCGCGCGGCAAGAAAGACTGATTAAAATGGCATCGGCTGCATGTTTTATACCCCTGACGACCTGACGTCATGGAACAGTAGACAGCAAACGATGCAGGTCCCAAGACTTTGTTATTCAGGCTGAATGAGGGCAACCTGCCAGAAGATTACCCAAATGTAATGACTGCAACAGTGAAACATGAAGAACATCTACTATGGTTCCAGATATATAAACATTTGTTTGAAATGTGAAGACATAATTTGATTCTGACAAAAGGCTTAGGCTCTGCCCATTGGAAGTTACAGTGCAAACTTCCTTCTTAAGCTCCATTGGAGTGAATGAGTTAAGATGAACAAGTATTATTGCATCCTGATGGTGGTTCATGTGGGTTTAAATAACCTGGCATGTAATACCTTAAGTGTTCTTCAGAGAAACATTTCAAAGCTCTCCATGCATGTGATATATGCAGGATAGCCTGCTTTTAAGCAGAAACTGTCCTTCACCTAGAATGATGCCATTGAATAAGGAAAGATGATTGCTGAACAAATGTCTGAAAAAATGGTGCCATTCAAGAGAGACTGAGTATTATTCAACAAAGGTTAAACTGCTTCATAGCCCTGCTTGCTTTGCCAGTGTCAGTGTACACCTCTTATTCAATGGCTTCTACATACAAGCTAAAGCTTTTGTTGCCCACTTAGTGCCTCATTCTTATGCTGACTCCAGAAAATGGATATTCCAACTTAAAAAAACAAAAACATGGCATTGGACAGTATCAGTGTGGTGCTGCTCAGTGTTAGGAATCGAATTTACCAATTGCCTGACCCCTAAACTCTCCTGCATTTAGCACATATTCATGTGTATATTATTACTGAAACATGGTTTAAAAGTGCAGGACCCCCCCCCTCCACACTGCATCAAGGTTTTCCACCTACCATGCCTTTAGGCCACATTACCTCAAGGAAGATTTCCAGAGAACCACAAACCAAACTTAATTGAGATTCACTTCACTCTAAATAAAACCAGCTATCAGATCATAACATGTTGTAGGACTCCCTTGATGACCTATGAAAACATATTCACTTCTTAATTACATTGAATGAACTTCCACTACTCAAAAACTCCATCATCCTGGGAAACTTAACTATCCACTGATAAACTGGGAAATATGTCGCACAAATTAGCCTATTACCAAAAACTATTCCTTGAATTAATAAGCAAGAATTCACTGGATCAAATAATCAAAGACCCTACTAGAGGTCACAATGTTCTTGATCTGGGCCTCACAAATATAGGATCTATATGCATTTTTCCACTAGTATACACTTCCCCAGTCAAATCTTACTACAAGTGAGTTACAGCCTCATTTAAGATCCATAAACCAGGCGAAGTAAATATTACAGTATTTAAAGACTTCAAATGTAGAATCTTCATACAATTCTATTATGAAGTCTCTAATTTCAAGAATAACTGTAACCCCAAAAATATTGACATGACAGGTAATTATCCAAATAAATTTTACATTCACCTTGAAAACTATATAAATCTGTCAAGTCTTTATGACAACTAAACAGAATGGGAAGGATCAGGGCAAGCTAGCCTGCTGGTACACATGCGTAAATAATACCATCAAAGGATAAAGCTCAGTAGAATATACAGCAAAACTCAAGATCCACACATCAAGGTCACTGCCAATAGGTTATGTAAGGTATTAAAAATGCAATCAGGGAAACAAAGACATTCCATGAACTTAGACTGGCACCAGAAGCCAGAGACAATTATAAATCCTTGACTTATGTTAGGGAGTTATGAAATAACACTTAACATTGCTTATGCATAATGGCGGTACCCACTCTGATCCAGTGGATGTTCAAATAGCAGATAAATTCAGAGTGAGGTTTACCTCAGAGACATCTATACAAAACATATATATATATATATATATATATATATATATATATATATATATATACATATACACAGACCTCAAAACCCCTATCATCAAAAAAATAAATAAACTTGTTAAAAGTACTCTTCAGATTAAAAAAAGTACATCTTCTGTGGGACCTGATAATATACAAGACCACCTGATGAACAGCACTAAATATATTCTGATGACCCCACTTATACAAGTAATGAGTTGTAGCTTATCCAATTACTTTGTTCCTAAGGTTTGGCACATAGCAGTTGTGATGCCAATTCACAAAGGTGGATTCATCATAGACACTGAAAATTCTATACCCATCAGCCTTATAAGCCTCATATGCAACGCCAAGGAGCAGGTCATAACAGACCTGATGAACTAAGATATAAAAAAAATCAACAAAATCTTTACTCGCAGTAGTTTGGCTTTGTTAAGGATAGATCCTTTCTAATGAATCTGATGATTTTTTGATAAGGTAAAACAAGCTGTGGAGTGTAGCCATGCTGACTACAAAGACCATACAGCATACCTTGAATTCACTAAGGCATTTGATAGTAAACAACATGCCAACATTACTAACATGCTATATCTGTTCCAAACTGATCCCAGTGTGGCTAGATGAACAGCTAATTAGCTAAGGCACAGAACCCACATTGTGAGGGTGCCAAATGTATCCTCACTGAGTATGAAAATAACCAGTGGGGTACCAGAGGGACCCATATTTGGACTTTTGCTATAAAACATATACTTTTCTGATACCCATTTCAAAAAAAGGCAACTCTGATTAACCAAAGTTACACATGATTGCAAACTGTGTTATTCAACAGCTACAAAGTAAAGTTACAGATAACTAAATAGTTGTCCAAACAGGAAAACAAAAAGGTACCGAGTATAAAAAAATTGAAAAGAAAGGGAGGTAAAGCCACAAGAACACATGTTTAATGGGCGCTTTCATTCCAAATATAAAAAAGGAACTTCATCAGATTAAACATTCACTCAGCATTCCCCCTTTATAAATTTGGCCATTGCCATCATGTGGTCAAAAAATGTAATTATGTAAATGCAAAAATATTTCCTTTCAAACAACAAAACACATAACTACATTATAATAAAAAAAAATAATTTTAATTAAAACACGTTAAATTATGTGCACATCAAAAATTATCATACATACATGTTTTGTATAAAAATAGTAAAAAAAATAATAATTCAGTCCTTTTAAGGGTTAACAGGTTATTTATCAAAATCTTATTTATATCTGGAGGGCTAGAAGCATTTATTTCAATCTTCAAATGAAGCTCCCTGGCATCAAAACTGGCATAGCAATTCTACCTCTTAAATACGGCACTACCCTTCCCAAAACAAAGAATAAAAACGTTAGATACTGTACACAATTCTTAGAGTCTTTATTTTATCAGTCTTACCTATATAAAAACAAGAACAAGAGGAGCACTGTGCCAGATATACTACTCCCATAATTCTACAACCAAAATGACCATCGGGTATAATACTACATGCATATCTTGTCAGATTAATATTCTCCACATCCAAAATGAACTAGCACTGATTGCAAGATCCACATCTGTACATATCTCTATTACCAATTTCATTAATGTTTTTGTTAACCTCAAATAATTTTTTTTTCCATTTCTATAAGTAAACCTCAGCAAGTTTTCCAGTTAACTCATAGATACCACAAATAAAGTATCAGTTCCTTGTAAATATCCCTTAATGTCTATGTTTCTACTATTGTACACCGTCACCATGACTCTAAACAAATCGTTTCCATTGTTCTTGTGACTAAGTTACATGGATTTCTAGTCAAGCATGGATATTTTGTAAGCCTATCATGCTTCACCTCCTCTTAGCAGCTATTAAACACATCCTGTGGGTACCACTTGTATAAAAACATTGTTTTTAACAAGTCACATTCTTCCAGAAATATGTTGTCTTCAGAGACCAACATGGACATTCTTACTACCTGCCCTTTCACAATGTTTTTCTTCTGCCACAGGGGGTGAGAGCTGTTAAAATGGAGCAAACTGTTTGAATAAATTGCCTTATGATCAATAGAGGATTTGAAGGAACACATACCGTAATTCTGGTTGAGCAAACATCCAAACAGTTTATCTTGTCGTTATCCATCTCAGTAATAAAACTCAAGAAGTCTGTAGTCTGGCTCATAAAACTTAGAAACTCAGTCAACATGTCAGACATTTTAGTCCATAAAACTAAATTGCCATGCAGGAATCTCAAAATTGTGAAATGGAATTTTAAAACATAGAGCCAAATACAACATTGTCTTACCACCATCAAAGTATAATGTTGGGAAAAACTGGTACTGCAGCAGCCCATATTGCTACAAGAGTAATTTGTTTGAAATATTAATTCTCAAAATATACAAAACTATTTGCTAACACAACATACATATAGGTTCATAGGTGTGTACTAGGCTAATAGCCCTGGAGTCTTTACAAGCCAAGCCCACAGGATTAACCTGGCATCGTACCACCCAACATTAGTTCTCAATGCCTCTGCCGAGTAAAGCCACTGGAGTGATCCCTGGGGTGAATTTTCTATTTCCCATCCACTCATCAAGATTTCTTGTATTGTCATTTTTACTTACATTTTTACCACATGACAAAACCTCATAGAACCACCTCATTCTAGTGTCATGTACTATTAACAGAAAGTAAGTCTTTGACATGAGTAGTAAACATCAATATATCAGGATCAAACACAGTGCCAGAAACAGCTTGCAGAAAGTGCCAAGATTCTTTTAAACATGTTTATTGTCACTAAAGAAGCCCTTTAGGTAAAAATTCACAAATTTAATCACTGGCTTGGTCTTGGATCCTCCTGATACTACGATTGGCTACAAAGTCGGATTGTCAACAGATTTGTTTGTCTTAGGGATCCTGGAAATGAATGGCACTCTCGAATTCTTAACCTTCATATATTCAACAGCTCATTTGTGAACCCAATTCAAGATGTAAATCATTCAGCAATAGGCCTATCTTGGAGTAACTAACGATACATTTTTTCAGCGAAGCTGAAACAAAAAATTCACCACTATTCATGTAACACCACATTTTCTGAATGTATATAAAGTTATCGATAATAACTACTCCCTTCATCCTTATCAGGCTTCATAATATGAATATACTTGCCCTCAGAAATCTCTTTTGAATGTTTATATTCAAGGGATGTCAGATTGTGGTGCCTTCAACTACTAGTGACATCCAGATCCTTCAGATTGTGTTCTCAAACAGTTTTTTAAACAATGCCATAGGTGGAATTAACAGATGGATAAAAGTAATCTTACATACTAAGGTTGCCTGTTGCATTCAGTTATGCCCCCCTTTCAGAAGCAAACTCAAATTCAATATTCTGGAATACAATTTAAGTTCTTTAAAAATATCAGTAACCCCCAATTTCTTAGAGAGAACAAAAGTGATTGATCCCCTTTGACAATGATTTGCCATTTGTATGGTAATTTTCAAATGACTACAGATGACAAAAAATACTTTAGACAGACTGGGAAGGTAGATATATCAAAAATATTTTAGGTTGACAGAAACAGTACACATGGAATTAAGTGTAGCTTTCATTGCTAGTCTATGCAATATATTTAATCTGACAAAAGAAGATAAAAGGACATGTTTACAAGAATGCTTTATGCTGCAGAACTCCAAGTATAATTAATAGAAATTATATGCCTTCTATATTAACTTATCACAAATTGATAGACTGTCCCCCAGATTCAGTAATCTTCTGTGCAGGACTAGCTTAGTCCTGCATGGAAGCGACCGTTTAGGAAAAGCACGGCATTGTGCCATGCATATTAATGAAGGAGCACTGCCTGAGCTCCTAAATGGACATGGAGCGTGGACAAGTGCAGGGGGCATGTCTGAGAGCAGACCTATCACAATATAAATACCCCTGCAGTCACGAACTGCAGTTTAGGTATAACAATGAGTGCAACCACTCATAGGGAGTTGCATACCCCCAGCAACACCCTCCCAAGTTTATAAGAGCAATATTTACAATATAATAATATAAACAAGTTAATTTTTTTTATCCAACAGATAAAATTTAACCATAGGTGTGCGGGTTTGCCCATTGCTTAGCTACGTATACTGTAGCTTAAATGGCACAAGAAGATAAATATCAAGCTATATGCAAATGAAGCAGTACTGCAATAGTGTAGTGGTCAGAGGATTCGCCTTACAAGCAGTCATTCACGGTTCGAGTCTCACTCCAATACATTCCATTTTCCATGTCAAATCACTTTATAAACAATATTTTTTGCTGCATAACCTACTAAATAACATATATTTGTGAACTGGAGTGCTGCATTAAATGCAGATGTGAGGTTTCATTATAATAATGTTGTAAAATCCACAGATAAACACAAGTGTCCCATAGAGTATATGTACACATGAATCAGGGATACATATCGAAGGTATAATGTGTAATGAATGATAAATCCATAGAGTGTCCAAATTACCACCTTCCCAAGAACCATTTTACATTTCTGTTTAAATTAGTGTGGGGGTAACTGGGAGTAAGGACTATTAAGCAGTAGTAAGTGGGAGTAAGCATATTTAAGCAGTAGTAAGTGGGTTTAAGCCCGTTTGCATGGGGGTAAACTATGCACACATGGGGTAAGCAACATTGAAGTTAACTCTAAGCAGATTTAACTGGAGGTTAGCATTGCTTACCATCATGAAACCTGTGCAAACCCACTTACAATTGCTTAAAAGTGCCTTAATCACTCTGTATGCAATAGCCACTGTACTGGCCAGCAACAAAATAAACAGCCATTGCAGGTCTTGAACCCAGGACCCTGTAGACACAGTAGTTAAGCAGTAAGCCATCACAGCAGTGCATAAGATTGAGGTATCACCAAACAGATCCTCACTATAGGAATTTTAAACTTAACATGTGAAAGAAATCTATATACCGTTTTATATTGTATAACCTACTACATAACATAAACATGTGAACTGGAGTACTGCATTAAGTCCAGATGTGAGGTGTCATTGTAATAAAGTGTTGAACTCCCCTAATAAACACAAGGACCCCATACAGTGTACGCACACATGAATCATGGATACCAAACACATATATAACATGTAATGAATAATAAATCAATGCCAAATAGCAAACAGTATGCAAATTAAAAAGTAAGCAACACTAAGTATTGCACAGCCCTGCTTACTAGATGTAAGCAATGTGTAGGCCAGCTAAATCAGTTTGCCCATTGGAATACCCCTTTAAGCAATGCCAACATTAGTTAAGCAGGTTTGCCCATAGCTTAGCATTTTGAAAACTGTCCAATCATGTCAAAGTGCGGGAAATCAGCCTTATTTATACCCAATAGGTGGGAATATATCTCATAACTGGTTGCAGCTTCCACCTGTAGGCACTATGACCAGTGTGGGAGAAGGAATGCACTTTTGGGTAGAGCGCTGGGGCATCCAGGAGTCTAAAGTCATGGCAGGACTCCTTGTTAAAGACCATGAACAGAGACTGCTGCAAGGCCAGTACCAGGGTTCCCAATATAAAGCAGAAGTCTGGGGCCATTTTACCCATGACCTCACCAGTGCCACTGGCATACCTCGAACTGGTGAGCAGGTCAGGCATCACTATGCCAACCTAAAGTGGAGAAAGAGGGAGCTCTTGGATCAGTGCATCCAAGATGCTAGGCAGACGGGGATGTCCCAGCCTTGTGTAAGTATCAGTCTACTACATGTTTAATAATTGCCAGCTCATGCATATTATGGATAGGTATGGCTAAATATTCCTCTTATGTCTTTGACAATGGCAGATGAGCAGGCTGTGAACCGGGAAGCCCATGCCTGTAGATTGCAGAGGTTGCGTTGCAAGGCAGGTTAGTAATACTCTTGCATGTACTGTCATAAGAAATAAATCTAAAAAAAGTAGAATGTTAATTGCCAGTATAAAACCTGTATTGTTTAAGGTATGTACTGAATACACCAGACAATATGGCAGGAAGAGTCTCATATAGGTTGTATGTAAATAAAAGGTTAACAGCCTGACAATAAAGGTCTAACTGCCGGACTGCCTGTGTTTATTCTGGTATCATATGGTAATGTAGTGTTGCAATCTCTTAATAGTACTGTTGTATTTATCACTGTTTACCCACACTGCTACATAAATAAAATGTGTAGGAATGTCTGTATATGACTGTTGTAATCACAAGAGGTCATATTGTACGACTGAGAGAGACTTAGACAGAAAACAGTGAAAAGCTAAACATAATCCAAATAGCACACTCAACTGAGATGTGAACTGTTGTATTTTTATCACGCACAGACATGGTTCGAATCCTGGGAGTGGTAGTAAGCTGCATGAAGAATCATACCTAACAACTGTACAGATATGTCTAGAATGTCCAGTAAATTGGCCCATATCCACTGCCTGTCACCCTGTCCCCCTGGCAAATCAGTGGGATGATCCCAGACATTTAGGCAGCAAATAATGACATACAACTGATTGTCAGACATATATAAGAACAAACCTGTCACTCTAGCAGCTCACCAAAATGTTATGAGAGTAATAAGCAAACTATGCCCCATCTCCACCCCTATGTTGTGAAGCTATGACCAGAGCATGTGCAGTAACAGAGTGAGTCGTATGTGCATAATAATAATGTGGAATCTGGTAATATGTGTGGCAACATTCAGGTAGTGCTAACAAACATTCCCCCCACAGGTCGGTCAGATACGAAAACTGTGCCTAGAAATAAAAGATTGAAATCCTGGACTGGTACTGTTTACTCTGGTATTGTATGGCATTGTTAGTGTTGGAGTTTCTCTGAATAATAAGGTATTACTCGTCACTGTCATCCACACTTTGCTACATAATAAAAATGTCTAGGCAATCCTATATAAGAGTGTTGTAATTACAAGGTCAGATTGTAAAACCATGGGAGACTTATAGACAGAAATCAGAGAAGAGATACACAGCAAAATCTATAGAGCACACTCAAATGTGATGTATACTGTTTTATTTTTAGCAGACACAGCCATGATTCGAATCCTGGGAGTGGTAGTAAGCTGTATGCAGAATCATACCCCTCAACTGTACAGATTTGTCCAGAATGTCCAGTCAATTAGCCCATATCTGCTGGATGTTCCCCTGTTCCCCTGGCATATCAGTGTGCTAATCTCTGACATGTAGGCAGTATTTAATGCCATATAACTGACTGTCAGGCCTGTACATATTTGGAAAATGTCTATGAAAACAAACCTGTCGTACAACTCACCAAAGGTTTATGAAGGCAATAGCCAAAATATGCCCCAGTTCACCTGGATGTTGTCAATACATGCCCAGAGTTTATGCAATAAGAGATGGACAGGTATGTGCATAACATCAACCTGGAATCTGGGAATATGTGTAGAAACAGTCAGGTAGTGTTAACAAACAATACCTCCACAGGTATACCAGGTAAGAGGTATATACTGCAGGTAAAACTCAGTTCATGTATATAGTTGTCTACATCCATACCTCTGTTCAAACTAAGGCCATAGACTAGTGTAATAATACCTGTAAGATACAGATCACAGCACTGACTAGGAAAGTAATGAGAACTACAGGGATATACAAGTTGTTAACTGATGTCTTTCTCTCTGCCCCACCAAATCTGCAACAATAAACTAAATACACAAATCGGTTGGTATGTGCACTATTAAATCTACTGTTGGGAGATGTGTCCTACTGTTTCATAAATATTTAAATTTGTTTTGATGCATGTGCCATGTTGAAATACTCCCACATTGGTGGCATGCTGCCATCAATGTGCCTGCATGCTGTTGTAATGGCAACTGTGGTTCCATATATGCATGTGTTCTGTTTGCTGTGCAACTATTCCATATATGGTGTTTCAGGTTAATGGGAATATCTATGCATGTTGTTATACCTATTCCTGGAATGTATTGACTATTACTAACCCACATATGTTGTAAAATTGAAACACCATAGCACGTTTGGGAAGGCTGGTCCCAGCGGACCCACCTCTCCCACCTCATCTGGCCATGGCACTGGGCACCAGCACATCTGGAGCCCACCCTGGGACCTCCTCATTCGCTGGTCCTGCACCACCTTCATGTGGAACCAATTCAAAGGATGGGGCTTGCCCCCCCCCCCGGGAGCGGACATGAACAGGACACTGTAACCCATCCCCAGGTCCGGGGTCTGGTGCATAGCGATCTCCACAGGGAGTTTGCAGATCTGCTACACCAGCTTGAGGGCCACATGGTGCAACTATAGGGTCAGCCTGTCCCTTCTTCACAGCCCCCAGCACAGCCACTATTGGTGCCGTGAAGGGGCAGTGGTGACTGCCCATGGGTGGGGACATCAGTCCCACTGTTTCCACTAGGGCGTTCATGGGCTTCTTTTTTCCAAATACCCCTCCTCATCCAAGGTGTTTACCTCCCACATGAGTCATATACCACTCCTGTATGCTGTCTTGTCTGTTATCCTACCCAACCTACCTCCCAAAATATACATACTATCCCTTCCCAACATCCCGCTCTCACCTTAAAACAAGGGCAATCTGTTTTCCCCAAAAACATCTCGCCCCATACATAGCTGTCCATTTTGCACGTGTCCACTGGACACATGTAATCTGGTCTAATTGGCTTCACAACATAATATTGTTGTCCTCACCCATCTCTCCAAATCAGTGTATATGCAAAGCTGTTGCTGTAGAAGAAATGGGCAGCTATGGGCATTCCCTACACCCGTCCTACACTGTCTTGCCCTCTTTGTGCCCCTTTTTCACCACTTTCCTATCAACCCTTTTTCATTTCTTTTAAAGAAATTAGCACATGGGTAAGCAGGAGTAAGCACTTTTAAGCAGCAGTAAGTGGGTTTAAGCATGTTTGCATGGGGAAGCAATGCCTACACAGGTTAAGCAATTGAGAAGCTAAATCAGTATAAGAAACTGTAACCGTAAGTTAGCAGTGCTTACCTCCATGCAAACCTGCACAAACCCACTTACAACTGCTTAAAAGTGCCTTAATCACTCTGTATCCAACAGCCCTTGTTCTGCCCAGCAACAAAATAAACAGCCTTTGTAAGGCTCAAACGCAGGACCCTGCACACCATAGCAAAAGTGATTTACCAGCAAGCCATATCAAATATACATAACCCTCATGTTTTCCCAAACATATCATTCAGCACAGTCATTCAATAGTACAGGAAATGTATTTATATATGTAGATGTATGTGTCTGTGTATATCTTTATATTTATATATATATATATATATATATATATATATATATATATCTTTGATAATTATATATATCTTTGAATATCAGTGATAATATTACTACACTCGAAGACATCCTGTTCTGGCTATCCACTAACATTTCTAATGAAATAATAATCCTGGGAGACATGAATATCAATGGTCCTCCATTCAATCTCCCACAAACCCTCTTAACATCAACCTTTATATCTTCTCACAGCTAATCAACTCCACAACCCACCCCTCAATAAACTTATCCAGTGGCAGCATTTTAGACTGGATTTTAGTCTCCCACACTCATTATTTCTCTGATAATGGTACACTTCCAGACCCTCTTAGTGATCACCTACCCACATTCACACACCAACTCCCTTCACCCATACACCAAACACATAATTATATTACTACTCACAACCAAAAAAACTTCAACCCTATAACCTTCTCAGACTCCTTAAAAGCTATTAATTGGAACATTCTAAAAACTCTACCTTTAGATAATGCCGTTGCCCACTTCAACTCAACCTTCTTAAACCTTCTCGACTACCATGCTCCTCTACAGACTAAGCGAATAAAAATCAAAACTGCCCCTTGGCTATCCAAAAGTACTCTAGTCACCATGCAACGCAGAAACAAAGTCTGGGCACTCTGCCACAAAAATAAGTCTCCCCTCATTCACAACGAATATAAAACACTTAGAAATAAAGTCAAAAAGCTTATTATCACTGACCGACAAAATTACTTCTCCATACTCCAAAACAGCAATAAAACAAACCCTCAGAAATTCTGGAAAGGAGTCGCCACCCTTATCAATCCGGGCAAAATTGACAATCCTAACCCAGACCCCAGTGCTCCTGACATAGATTTGGCCACAGAATTTAACTCTTTCTTCATAAATTCTATTTCTAAATTAACCTCAACATTCTCTGACAACACCACTCCTTCCATTTCACCATCAACTTCCTCTACTAACACTTCTACCTGCACTCCTACTACTACACTCTCTTCTTCTCTACTATCATCACTCTCTAATACCCTCCCTACCCCTTCCTCTCCTTTTTCTTTCAAACCTATACCCATATCCACCATAAAAAAACTCCTTCAAAAACTTAAGCCAGGATTTAATGCCCCTGACAACATTCCATCATACTTTCTTAGCATAGATGCGGAAGCCATTGCCTAGCCCATTAGTATCCTAATAAACCGCTCTATCCAGGAAAGCATAGTACCCCAAATCTGGAAAAAAGCTTTCATCATACCCTTACATAAAGGTGGTAATAATAACAATACAACTAATTTCCGACCCATCGCTATCCTATCTCCCATTTCTAAACTCCTAGAAAAATGTATCCAACTACAACTCCTACCATATCTCATAGACAATCACCTACTAACTCCAACATAGCATGGTTTTAGACCTGATCATAGCACTATGACAGCCCTCCTCTCCTTCCTGGTAACTGTAAACAAAGCCCGAGACTCTGGTTATATTGTCTCTACCCTCCTACTTGACCTTTCTAAGGCCTTTGACACTATCTCTCACAAACTTCTTCTAACTAAACTCTCTCAGCTTAACCAATCTTCTTCTTCTCTGAACTGGTTCTCCAGTTACTTATATAATAGATATCAATCAGTAAAATGGAAAAAAGCCACCTCTTCTTTCCTTGCTACCCCAACTGGAGTTCCTCAAGGTTCCATAGTAGGTCCTCTCCTCTTTAATATATTCATAAATGACTTCTGCAATTCTATTCCTTTCTCAAATATCATCCAATATGCAGATGATTCAACTATTATCTATTCTGCCACGTCCCTCCCCACACTGCAAAAACTTACACAAGATGCATTCTCAATCATAGAACAATGGATGAAAAGAAATCACCTAGCACTAAATGCCTCTAAAACCAAATTAATGGTATTCACTCCCTCTAAAGTCACCTCCATCAATACAAACACTTTTGATATCACTAGTAATAACAACACATCTTTTGAACTGGTGCCTGAGACTAAATTACTTGGGGTCCAAATTGATAGTAAGCTTAAATTCAGCTCCCACCTACAACTAAATATAAAAAAAAAACATCAAAAATTAGGCATGCTCTATCGACAAAATTGTTACCTCACACCCTCCACCAAAATCACTCTCTTGACCTCATTTCTTATCCCCTCCCTTCTCTATGGAGCACCACTCTTAACTAATCTACAATCTTCCCTTAAAACACAACTTTCCTCATGTTACAACAAAATCGCCAAATTCGCTACTAGCCACAAATCATCTAGCCACCACTGTTCTTCTCTCCACAAACTAAAATGGCTAGAACTTTCCATTCATCTCACCTACACTCAACTGACTCTAGCACATAAACTCATTTTCAACCCCTTTCTCTGTCCATCCCTTTCCTCTGCCTTTAAAATGCACCTACCCAACAGAGTACTAAGATCTAACAACCAAAATCTAATAGAATTGCATAAACCTACTCACCCCCCAGGTAAAAATCTTCTATCCTATGGCCTAGCACATCTCTGGAACTCCCTACCCCCATTCATTCGTATCATCTCTAACCACTTCACTTTCAAACAATCTCTTCACTCTCACCTAATATCCCAGTGGGAATGCTCCTGCTCTCATCCATCATAATATAAACTGGCAAACTCTTTTTTCCCTCCCTTCTGCTAACTTCCTCTACTGCCTCTCCTAACTCATACTCTCTTTACTTGTTCTAACCAAACTTTTTATAAACTGTATTATGTGTCATACTTTCAAGCTTAGTTAAGATTTAGGACCTCTCAGTACTTATATAGAAATGTTTTCATTACCAGTATTATAGTATTATATCTTCTGAAACTTTCATCACCTGTCTGTACTACTTGAAACATACTTTAAACTGCATCACTTGAAAATATTGTAATATAGCCTAAAACCTACTTGTAACCTGGTTTCTCAAGCCATACTACATGAAATGTCTTGCTCTAATTTGTTCACTTGTAAACATTGTAATCTAATATAAAACCTATTGTATCCTTCTTACTGGAGCTTTTCTCCCCAGGACTCCATTGAAAACGGGTTCATCTTGGCCCAATGGACTATCCTGGTAAACCAACTGCAAATAAATAAATAATAAAAAAAAAAAAATATATATATATATATATATATATATATATAGATATATATAGATATATATAGATATATATAGATATATATATATATATATATATATATATATACATATACATACATTATATATATAAATGCATACATATGCATACATCTATAGATATATATGTCTACATATATATATATATATATATATATATAAATATAGATATATATATATATATATATATATATATATATATATATATATATATATATATATATAAGTAAATACTGTGGGAAGAAATAGCCAGGGCTAGGCTTGTATAGGCCCTAAGGCTGCTAGCCTAGTATCAACCTATGACCATATGAACTTATATATATATATCTATATATATATATATATATATATATATATATATATATATATATACACAGTATGTATCTATAGATATAAAAGAGAACATAACAGATACATATATGGCCAGAGGCACCGGTAATGGGGGTGAGGGGGCCCAAGCTAAATACCTCTTGTAAGTATTGATATCACACCCTCCCCAACAGCCAAACATATCTGCCCTGCAACACAACACCCACTGTTGCAAGTCCCATACCCAGGACCCTACAGAACATGGCCACAAGATGTTAACACTAATCCATCCCACCTGCAGGATGTCAGAATGGTATGAATAACATATGCAGTACAGTCTGGCTACTATAGGGAATGTACAGTGTGGAAGCAATAAACATTCCTAAGATAGATATACACACACATATATGCAGATACATATTTTTTTATATATATATATATATATATATATATATATATATATATGTATATACATATAGATATATATGTAACTGCACATACACACACATAGATATGTATAGGAAGATACATATTTAGAGGGTGCACAGCATATTGAACAGCCAGTATTCCTACAGTTGCCACCTTTTCAAATAGACATTGTATGAGTCACTCATACAAAAGATAATTGTTGCCTGAAACATATACCCACAGAGAAGTCAAAGAATATGACACCACACACAGGTTTGCATACATAAGAAGTTTTTATTTGTGTACTATTACAGTTGTATATGCCATGTCATATAGCTGCTAAGACTTTGAAATACATACTAACTTAGTAATGCAACTCTCAAGCAGATTATTTTATACAGTAATCTGAAAGCATAACATATATTGCTGTCCAGGCCAAGGCCTTCAAGTAGTACAACAGTAAAGAAATACTGGGCCAGAGGATAACAATCAATCAACAGTAAGTAATGCAGATTGATAGTTCAGAAGCCACTAATTACACCATGTACTCAATCCCTAGGGGAAAAAGAATTAGGTTGACACAATGGGATGTATCTGTTACATAACAATGCTTAACTAAAAACATCACAATCACATTGACAAACAGAACAGTCTGTATGACAGTAAGCACTGGGCCAACAATGTTCCCAAGGTGAAATGTATGGAAATGTACAGCCACATACTTTAAGGTGGCTTACTACGGATATCCCTCACATGTTGTAACAGCCTAGGTTATATATGGGGCATATCCCTCCCCCATAGATTGACTTACAGGGGCATATAACACTGTTACATACACTGACCTCTGGACTGCAGAAGGGTACACATGTTTTGTGCAGCTGAAGCCCACATATATATGGACCCTACCCCACAATATGTGTGGGGGCCACAACAGCACTGGAATGATGGCAGGAATGGCAGCATGACATAATCACAGCCCACTACATAACAACCCCTGAGTGAATGTCATATGGACAAAGCCTGGTATATAGGTGGAGGACAGAGGCTGGAACACAGGCCTATATGTGAAATAGTGTTGTCATACACTGAGAAAGTTGCAGGTGTTACAGCATATTCTGCAACATACCTTTAGTCAGGAATATGAAGTCAGAAACACAAGTGGATGTAGTCATGTACTGATAGCACCCAGCACACACAATGCCAGTGATATATTTGACACAAGACCTGTGTGGTGGACAGACAAAACATAACAGGCACACCTCGGGCCATCATGTGGATAGGCCCAAAGTTGAGTGCTATGCAGACAAACTGCATTCCATGTTAAACTAGTATGTACACACAAACCCTGTAACACTGGTGCTATACAATGGATATAACAACACTACTCACACTGTCTGTAGGTCTGGAACCTTATACAAATATGTAGCTGGCTTGAGTCTGCAAGTCCTCTTGTAAGAGGTATTGCTACCTGCTGTCTGTAACACTGCTGCCAATACACAGGAAGGATGTCCTCCATACAGGAATGGTAAAGGGACCATGCCCACATGATGTAGGGATTTATAGTAGTGGGTTGCCATGGCAGTGGTAATTGGAAGTACTACACAGCATGCTGCATGCAGGTAGCAAGTGGTGGACACTGATTGGTGCAAAGGCCAGCAAGTGATCATGTGCATCACCTACAAAATCCATGCTGCGATCTATTCAAATCAGCTCAATCCATTTACTGGAGAGACACCGAGATAGATAGAGAGCGAGAGAGAGAGAGTGAAATCCAAAACCAAAAAAAAAAAAAAAAAAAAAAAAAAACAGCCGTCCAGCAAACTATCCAGAACAGACATCATTACCACAACAGGTATGTGAAGTATATATGCATGTAACTGAATGCAGTACTTGGGCCATAATAATGGGACAGATGATGTGGAATGATTTATATGTGCCATCAGGTGTTGTATTTTAATGATGTCCAGCTGAACAACTGCTATGGACAATAGTGTCTATCCCTGTGGGTAGTGGGCCATACCCATCAACTGTGCAGATCAGCACTGACTGACAAGATGTAAGCCATCATAGTGTGTGTTGTGTAATGCAAAACATGTATATTAGTGTGGCCAATAGCTGTTGGTGGAAGTAATGCCATTATGCTGGACACGTGGGTTCCAGAGCCCACCACTCGCAGGACAGTCAAGTTAAAATGTAATGTAGCATGCAGAAATGCCATAGGTGTGTAATAGATTTACCTGCAATCTGTCCCTATATATACCCCCCTAATGTTAGGCTATGTCCACATGTGGCACCTGTCTGTGTTGTAGCAAGGCAGAACAGTGCAGCTGTCCGGGAAGGAGAATTAGAGAGTGTGGACCTGATGTCTGAATGCACCCTATATATATATATATATATATATATATATATATATATATATATATATATATATATATATATATATATCAAAGTCATAATATATGCAGGTATCTATATATATATATATGTGTGTGTGTGTGTGTGTGTGTGTGTGTGTGTGTGTGTGTGTGTGTGTGTGTACACACACACACACACACACACACACACACACACATACATATGTATATAAATACATGTCCCTAGTTTTGCATCACAGTGCTGCATACTATATGTGAGGGAACATCACAGATATCAATGTATATATATATATATATATATATATATATATATATATATATATATATATATATATTTACAGTGGTAAGTGTGTGCAAAATGGGTGGTTATGTCACATGTGAACCCCATGTTGGGAACACATTGCCCTTGTTTGTGAAGATGGGACTCTGAATTTGGGGAAGGATAGCAGGTATAATTGTGGAGGTGGGTTGGGTTGGAAGCTAGAGAAGACAGCCTACAGGGGCAGTATATGACACATGTGGTGGGTAAACACCCTGGATGGGGAGTGTCGTCTGTGATGTGGAAGCCCCATGAGCCCCCATATGGAAACAATGGGAACAAGGTCCCCACCCATGGCCAGTCACAACCTCATCTAAATGGCGCTGAAGGTGTCTGGGCTGGAGGCTGAGCAGGAGGAGCATGTGGACCCTGTGAGTGTGTACTGAGGGCCTCAAGGTGCTGTAGCACATCTCCCAAGTCTCTGTGGAGCTCCCTATGCACCAGACCCTGGACCTGACCTCAGGTAACAGGATCATGACAGTGTGTTCTCCTGGGGTGGGGACACCATCCCCTGAGGTGGTTCCACCTGAAGGTAGTTCAGGACCAGTAGATGAGGAGGCCCCCAGGGTGGGTCCCACATGTGATGTGGCCTGGTAACATGGCCAGATGAGGTGGGAGAGTTGGTTCTGCTGGCAACCGTTCCCTAAACATGCTATTGTGTCACTGTTATAGAACATATGTGGATAGTAATAGTCCACACATTCCCATATCATGTCCAACAGCATGCATAGATATCCCCAATAACACAAAACAACAGATGTGCAGCAATCACATAGCAAACAGACTACATGCATATATGGAACCATAGTGGGCCTTACAATGGCATGCAGGTGACATTGTCCATAACAGGCCAACAATGATAGTGTCCCCACAGGAACATGGCTACAAACACATAGTACAAAGTGTGGTACAATACAATATATGTCCCAATGGTAGGTATTCTGTAGACATACTTATTGAGTTGAGTGGTCAGATTATTGTTGCAGATAAGGTGGGGTGGAGACAGAGATGTGTATTGAGAACTATGATAACCTTGCTGTATGAGTTGCTCAGACCTGTTTCCATCTTTATGTCTTTCAGGCAAGATGTCCCTTGAGAGTCTTCCTGTTTATACAGCAGACGAGAATGAGGTCATCATCACACACCTGGTGCAGCACTACCAGGTGTTATTTGGCTGAACAGCCCATTAGCAGCAGGAGCAGACCACCCTGTGGAACAGTCTTGTCCACAGGCTAAATGATGTCGGCCTGCATATCTGCAGTTATGAGCAGGTCCAGCATCATTGCACAGACCTACTTCACAATGCTCGTCAGAGTGCTGCTGCAGTCAGGGGATCAGCTCAGAACATGGGGATCATGCCATCCATCGCCCCCGACAAATGCTGAGGAGCTCCTTGCCAGCCTCGGGGCACATGCCCACCTGCACACACAACACCTGGCAGAGAGCATAAAGAGCATAGTGGAGGTGGGTGCTACCCATACAATGGCAAAGGAGTGTGCAGATAAGGCCACAGGGCACATCAGTAGACCACTGTTGCGTTATCATCCACATCTGTACAGTTAGATCATGCATATGTCAGATGATATATATATATATATATATATATATATATATATATATATATATATATATTCTGTTGCTGCATAATAGTAATAAACAGATGTGCATAAGCTGTAGTATTGTGGGCTTATACTGTTAATGCTGCACCCTCCCTGTACCAATGCCACAGTTGTGGCTACTGACATCATATCTCTCACACACTTATGTAGGGCCCTCTAGTATACCTCCAAGGCAGCAGCCTTTAGCTGGTGAGTATATGTAAGTTCAGATTTGCCAATACACCGGTCATGTTATTGCTATGGTATATTCCATGCACACATTTAACACACCTACCCATAATGCATGCTGTACATGTTCACGTAGTGTTGCTGTTAACTGCACTGCATCACAGTGGTCACCATGATGATGTATCTGAAGAGTATGTCATACTCCAGTATAACTAACATCCTGTCATTGCAAAATGTGTGCACAGAGATGAACATAATGGTGGGACAAATGGCCTACAGTAGGGACATGTGTGAAACATCACCCTTATACAGTGCTACAACAGTGTATATACCAGTATTACAATAGCAACTGTTACATATCTACACTACGGCATATCACAATACTGCGGTCCATTACACTTACAACACAACCTGCAATGTGGTCCTAACATGCCCACATGATGTAGGGATTTATAGTAGTGGGTTGCCATGGCAGTGGTAATTGGAAGTACTACACAGCATGCTGCATGCAGGCAGCAAGTGGTGGACACTGATTGGTGCAAAGGCCAGCAAGTGATCATGTGCATCACCTACAAAATCCATGCTGCGATCTATTCAAATCAGCTCAATCCATTTACTGGAGAGACACCGAGATAGATAGACAGAGAGGGAGAGAGAGAGTGAAAGCCAAAAAAAAAAAAAAAAGCACAGCAAACTTTCCAGAACAGACATCATTTCCACAACAGGTATGTGAAGTATATATGTATGTAACTGAATGCAGTACTTGGGCCATAATAATGGGACAGATGATGTGGAATGATTTATATGTGCCATCAGGTGTTGTATTTTAATGATGTCCAGCTGAACAACTGCTATGGACAATAGTGTCTATCCCTGTGGGTAGTGGGCCATACCCATCAACTGTGCAGATCAGCACTGACTGACAAGATGTAAGCCATCATAGTGTGTGTTGTGTAATGCAAAACATGTATATTAGTGTGGCCAATAGCTGTTGGTGGAAGTAATGCCATTATGCTGGACACGTGGGTTCCAGAGCCCACCACTGCAGGACACTTAAGTTAATGTGTAATGTAGCATGCAGAAATGCCAGAGGTGTGTAATAGGCTTACCTGCAATCTGTCCTCATATATAACCCCTAATATTAGGCTGTGTCCACACGTGGCACCTGTCTGTGTTGTAGCAAGGCAGAACAGTGCAGCTGTCCGGGAAGGAGAATTAGAGAGAGTGGACCTGATGTCTGAATGCACCCTATATATATATATATATATATATATATATATATATATATATATATATATATATATATATATATATATATATATATAGGTATCTATATATATATATCTAAACATATATATGTGTGTGTGTGTGTGTGTGTGTATGTCTACATATATACAAACACACACACACACACACACACACACACACACACACACACATATGTATATAAATACATGTCCCCTAGTTTTGCATCACAGTGCTGCATACTATATGTGAGGGAACATCACAGATATCAATGTATATATATATATATATATATATATATATATATATATATATATATATATATATATATTTACAGTGGTAAGTGTGTGCAAAATGGGTGGTTATGTCACATGTGAACCCCATGTTGGGAACACATTGCCCTTGTTTGTGAAGATGGGACTCTGAATTTGGGGAAGGATAGCAGGTATAATTGTGGAGGTGGGTTGGGTTGGAAGCTAGAAGACAGCCTACAGGGGCAGTATATGACACATGTGGTGGGTAAACACCCTGGATGGGGAGTGTCGTCTGTGATGTGGAAGCCCCATGAGCCCCCATATGGAAACAATGGGAACAAGGTCCCCACCCATGGCCAGTCACAACCTCATCTAAATGGCGCTGAAGGTGTCTGGGCTGGAGGCTGAGCAGGAGGAGCATGTGGACCCTGTGAGTGTGTACTGAGGGCCTCAAGGTGCTGTAGCACATCTCCCAAGTCTCTGTGGAGCTCCCTATGCACCAGACCCTGGACCTGACCTCAGGTAACAGGATCATGACAGTGTGTTCTCCTGGGGTGGGGACACCATCCCCTGAGGTGGTTCCACCTGAAGGTAGTTCAGGACCAGTAGATGAGGAGGCCCCAGGGTGGGTCCCACATGTGATGTGGCCTGGTAACATGGCCAGATGAGGTGGGAGAGTTGGTTCTGCTGGCAACCGTTCCCTAAACATGCTATTGTGTCACTGTTATAGAACATATGTGGATAGTAATAGTCCACACATTCCCATATCATGTCCAACAGCATGCATAGATATCCCCAATAACACAAAACAACAGATGTGCAGCAATCACATAGCAAACAGACTACATGCATATATGGAACCATAGTGGGCCTTACAATGGCATGCAGGTGACATTGTCCATAACAGGCCAACAATGATAGTGTCCCCACAGGAACATGGCTACAAACACATAGTACAAAGTGTGGTACAATACAATATATGTCCCAATGGTAGGTATTCTGTAGACATACTTATTGAGTTGAGTGGTCAGATTATTGTTGCAGATAAGGTGGGGTGGAGACAGAGATGTGTATTGAGAACTATGATAACCTTGCTGTATGAGTTGCTCAGACCTGTTTCCATCTTTATGTCTTTCAGGCAAGATGTCCCTTGAGAGTCTTCCTGTTTATACAGCAGACGAGAATGAGGTCATCATCACACACCTGGTGCAGCACTACCAGGTGTTATTTGGCTGAACAGCCCATTAGCAGCAGGAGCAGACCACCCTGTGGAACAGTCTTGTCCACAGGCTAAATGATGTCGGCCTGCATAT
>NC_056733.1:1509292044-1509347014 GCF_019279795.1 Protopterus annectens
GGATTTTTGTTGTTTATTGAAGTTCGAATTTTCAGAAACTCGAGCGTATCGTCTCGACAAATGAATTTTGAATTTCTGAAAATGCAGGCTTCTGACATAGACCCATATATGCATAAATATCTATCTATGTATCTCTATCTATCTATCTATCTATCTATCTATCTATCTATCTATCTATCTATCTATCTATCTATCTATCTTTCTAGCTATCTATATCTGTGTGTGTGTGTGTGTGTGTGTGTGTGTGTGTGTGTGTGTGTGTGTGTGTTAATAAATATACATATATATCGTTAACAAGGACCACATTTCCTTAAGACAATATGTATATATGTAGAAAGGATATTATACAACCTCAATGCTTAACAAGCATGCTGCAACAATATTTGCAAATACCTGAAAGCTCTTACTAGTGTGCTTATAGCTAATTTTATTTAGAGTATATGTATACAATCTGAAAACTAAAGCTAACTGTTAAACTGACTCCACTGCTTAGTATATTGCAATCAGCCAAATGAACCTGGACGTACCATTGTGAACCACTGACCTGCTGAAATAGTCCTTATTGGGCACCCCATTCAATTTCATATCGGTAGCGTTGTCGCCTCACAGTTAGACGTTGCCTGTTCGATTCTCAGTTAGAGCGTCTTCTGTGTAGCGACATGCGTAAATGGGCATTCCTTCGTTGAAGGTTGTGCGTTAGGCCCGGCAAGCCAGTATGTAAAACTCTACTGCCAATCATTAGTGGACCAGAGTTCCGCTGTGGCGACCCCTAACTGGGAAAAGCCGAAATACACAAACAAACAATATATATATATATATATATATCTGGAGCATTTCTCCCCGGGCCTCCGCTGAAAACAGGCTCTGTGGAACCTAGTCGGACATTCCCGGTCAACAAAATGTTAAATAAAATAAAATAAAATAAAAATAAATATATATATAGATATATATATATATAGATATATATATATATATATATATATATATATATATATATCACTGAATTTCTAGCCAACTTCTGAATATTACTGGCCCATTGAAGTAATCCATTGTTATGGAACAGAATGCAATGGTATCACCTATGTTTCCTCACTTAACTAGGCTTTCATTGTATGTATCTTACATAAGTTATGAATCTATTTAGTTGTGTTTACTAACAGCAGTATGCTTAGTTAACTGATTTTTGTAGCAGCATCTAAATTTGTTCATAATAATTTTTATTTATTTATTTAATATTTGTTGACTGGGAAAGTCTAACTTGGAACAAGACAATTTTTAGTGGAGGCCAGGGGAGGAACACTCCAGATGCATGTCTTTAAAATGATGATGAAGATTTTTTTTTCCTCAAGTCTCCTTTGAAAAAGGTACATCAACCTAGTTAAGAATAAAGATATATATATATATATATATATATATATATATATATATATATATATATATATATATATATATGTATATATTTACACACACGTATGTCTACTGGAGTTGTAAATACCACAAAAATACTTTTTTTGTAAGTTTTTGCATTACACAGTCCTCTTATACTTACACTTTTAATACTATAAGCTGCACTGCGTAAAGCATAACTTATAAAATAATCTTTATCAAACGAAACATATTGTTTTAATAAAACAGGTGGTGTTCATAGTCCTTATCCAAATGTGTGAATGGTATCTGAGCTGTCTGCTAATGAGTGCAGATCAGCTGAGATTCAGAGGTCAGTTACACTAATGTGCAATGACTGCGAATGACCATAAGCAAATAATAATGAAGCATTCACTCACTTGCTTCCTTGTGATTCCTAGTGGAATTTTACCACTTTTATTTTTCCATCCTCATATACATTATATAAAGAAGAGTCTAACCGGTTCTTTCTACATTGCAATCCATGAAAATCTGTTGCTTGATGCTAGCCTTGCAGCCTACAAAATATCAAAAACTAGTACAAACCATTCTATTAAAATAAATAAATAAATAAATAAAAACAAGCTAGAGTTTTTGAATCCATGGAGCTGAAACACTTGATGTCCTTAAAGGATCACTGCATATTTCCCACGGGCCTCCCTTACAGGTTGTTTAAAGTACACACATTGACAGGAACTGTAATCTTTATTGGCATCTTTGATTAAAACCCTGTGTTTCTGAAGTATTGCCAAACTATCCACATATATTGTGCTGACAAGATCAATAAAAAGGCTGAAACATGCATGTCCACAGCTAGTGGGGTTTTGCTTTACTGGACGGAATGTAAGTCTTTAAGGGGTCATTTGCATATATCCTATGGGCCTCCATTATAGGATGTGTGAGGTATCACACAGTGAAAGCTGTAGCCTGGCCGGGTTTTTCTTGCAATTGTTATTGAATGGTTTATTTGTCTGGCTTTTTCACCCTTTGGTTTTAATTACATACCTTGTCATGCTGGTGCAGTGGATGACAATGCACTTGGATGGCTCAGTCTAATCATGTGCTTTCCCTGGAAGATAGATAACTGTTAAGTCAGCTCTAGTTCCAGCTTGGCAGCCTTGTGCTGGGGTAAGCCATAACGTTCCTTAGAGGAGATAGGCACTCAGTAGAGGCAGTGGTAGCAGCTGGTGGTCACTCTGGCAATGAGTGATTGTAAGCCAGTTTCTTTAATTTAAATGCAACATATTTGCAGTGACGAAACAAAAACAATCACACTTTTGCCTGATGTACTTCTAGTTACTTACAGCTAAGTTTTTTTTATTTATTTATTTTTTATTTTACATTTGTTGACCGGGATAGTCCGACTGGATGCATGTCCATTCTCAGTGAGGCCCGGAGAGAAAAGCTCCAAGGGTAAGCAGATACAGCATCACATTGTTGTTTGATAGTTCATGTTTAAAGTCAGTAAAATACAGTATTCCTTTTAGCTGACAGGCTTGATATTACTGTCTGGTCAAGCTGACTTGCAATCCAAAGCACAGAACAACACTCCTCATTTTCCTTGAGAAAATCCACATTTAGGCTCTCAGTACTCCATGAGTAGATACACAGAACTGCATTGGATTCTTTGGGCAGGGTCCACCAACAGTCTCCACTCTTTGCCTTAAATTCCAGAGGGAGGGTGGCCTAATGGTTAAGGTGTTTGCCTTACAAACACAAGGTAAAGGGTTTGAGTCTCACAAGGGATAATTGGCTAGGCTTAAAATGGCTCACAAGGACAGTTAGCCTAGTACTAATCTATGAACATATGAACCACCTCCATGACAGGCAAATCTGTCTAGTATTGTGGGCATCCAGTCTTACCTTTAACAGCTTAGGTGATTCTAATTAATTACGTCACATAAGGACAGATATTTTACTACCATAATATATAGTCTACAAACACCACCATCAGTTTTTACCATAATATATAGTGTATATATAGCACTTCAAAGCAGCTGCAATGACTCCTTTTTCAGCATAGAATCATACGTTCTATATTGAACAGGATAGGTTATGTGATGGGGATAACACATCCACATTCTTGTGGCTATTTTCAGGTCTATTTTAATTGTAAAATAAAAAGGGTGTAGTGATAAATCCCTCCTACATAATTTTGTGTTCACTGCTGTTGCTTGTACAACCATGGCAGAGAACCATGGTCAGTTAACGTAGTGAAGCTATATCATAACAAGTAATTTTGCAATGAAGTTAGTAACTGCTTAACAGCAAGATATTATTGGTCTATGGTAGAGTAGCTTAACTCATTTTATGTAGAGGTTGCAGACAGGGTGCAACTCCATACCTACTTCCTGACATAACGCAGTTCCTAACCATACTTTGGATGCAACATTGTACACAATAAATGGTTTACCAAAGTCATGAGCAATGAAGACTGCATCTGAACATAAGTATTTTCTTCTGCTATGGTTCAGTTTATCTGGATGGGGCCTTCTGATCTGTATGCTCTATCAGAGAACAGAATATAATATGGCAGCAATGCTGAGTAAGCAATTTATTTTGTATACTGCCTGCAAGTCCTAAGAATGGTTTTACTTGTCATTCTGTATGTGATATGGGCCAATATTTGACAGCATATTTGTTTGATGTGGGGGGATAATTAGCCCTCTTTAAATCACCTGCCATAAGCATCTGGCCTCTGTCAAACAATACAATATTTTAACAGCTTTACTTGTCAGTTCTACCTTTCTTAAAATGTCCAACATTGTTTATACTTTAGATAAATTTGACTCTCAAACTTTTGAAGATATTAATGTATCCAACTGCACAAATAGGCACATTTGTATCATTCTGGGAATGGCTAGTAGGTTGATAATTAATGATTTTAGGGATTCTAGAAAAGCCTATTATTAGAATTGCAAGCTCAGTCTGCAATAACTAAAGCATTACTCAAATATCTGCCCACAACTATTTTACTATCCTTTCCCCACAACCCCAAGGGCAAAATAAAAGTCACAATGCTACCAAACCCCTTCTTCCTACACTAAATCCATACCGTAACACTAAATGCAACCACTGCAAACTTACCTAATACTGAAATTAATACAAAGTGGTGATATACACCTAAACCCTGGACCAAATGTGAAACCTAACTCCAAGTCCCTAAACCTATTTACTTTAAACCTAAGAAGCTTATGCAGTAAAGCAACTTGCCTGCATGCTTGGACAGAACAATACAACCCAGAAATCCTAGCCCTAACAGAAGCCTGGCTACACTCGGGAATAAAAGATACTGAAATTATACCTCCTAATTCCACCATCTTTAGACTAGACAGACTAAAAAAGAAGGGTGGAGGGATAGCACTCATGCATCTATCCAGACTCAATATAACTCCTTACCCACACAAACCACCCAAATTCCTTAATGCAGAAGTACTAATAAATACCCTAAATCTTAACAACACTACAAAATCTATCTCATAACAGTCTATATTCTTCCAGGAAACAATGTACCAATCCTAGAAGCCATACTGTCATGGACAACTGAAAACATCAAACATGAAACCTTAATCTTAGAAGATATGAATATTAACTGGCAACCCATCACTGTAAACTGTCCAAACAGAAATATAAACCTCTGTGGGTTTAAACAACTAATCCCTTAACCTACAAGGTACAACAAAGACTTCACTAACCACTCCACCCTTGATTGGAGCCTTGTATCCCACCCACCCAATTTCTCCTCCTCAGGTACACTACCAAATTCACTAAGCGATCATCTTCCAGACTTTGCCATCAGAGCAACCACCCACCTCCCAAAAGAACATACCAGAAAACAGTTAGAAATACCACTAGACTCAATCATGAAACACTCAACCACCTACTAAATGGAATAAACTGGTCATCCATAAAATTACTACCAGTAAATGATGCTGTTCAATAATACTTCAATACTACTTTCTTCTGGTCCCCAATACAAACAGAATAAAAAAACAAAAACCCCATGGTTAATAGCCAACTGCATTGACCTCATAAAACAAAGAGACATAGCATGGAACAACTGGACACAAAACAGAACCCAACAAAATGTTCAAGCTAATAAAACATTATGCAACAGAGTAACCAAAATAGTCAACAAATGTAAACAATCATATTACTCCAATCTCCATCTTCAACACAAATACAACTCCCCAAAATATTGGCCCTCTATAACTACCCTGCTCAACCCAGGCTCAAACAAAGACCACAACCCCTAACCTATTGCCCTCCCAGCACAAATTGCTGAAGAATTTTACAAACATTTCATAAAATCCATAGCAGACCTACTCACCTCTACAAATTTAGGTGACTCACAACTAAACCTACACACCAACAGCAATTCCTTAACACCACCCCACAAAATATCAGTCCCATGACCATACCACTAGCTAACAAAATAGCTCTGACAATGCTTTCACTTTGCATCCCATACCCACCTCTCAAATAGAAAAACTACTACTGAAGCTCAAACTCTGCTCCACATCAGCAGACAATCTCTCACCCCAATACATAAAACTCGCTACTGACTCAATTGCATATCCAGTCAGCATCCTAATAAACAGGTCAGTCTCTGAAGCCACAGTCCTTACAATATGGAAACTTTCTCACATAACTCCTATTCATAAAGGATGGCAATTTACGGAAATCTGTAATTTCTGCCCAATATCAATAGTATCCCCCATCCAAAATCATGGAAAAGTGTATCCGCCAACAAATCATGAAATATCTACTCCAAAGCAATCTGCTCTCTCAAACTCATCATGGCTTCAGGCCAAATCACAGCACATCCACAGAACTACTATCCTTTACAAACACCATTAACAAAGCCAGAGACAAATGACACCAAGTAGCTGCAATATTCCTAGCCCTCTCAGAAGCATTTGATACTGTTTCACACACTTTTTAACAGACTATCCAACCTAGTCTGTTCCTCGTCCACACTCCAGTGGTTCCAAAGTTACCTCCATGATAGGATGCAAGCAGTTAAATGGTCAAACCAACTCTTCCCCTTCCTACCAAACCCCACAGGAGTACCCCAAGGTTCAATCTTAGGACCCTTACTATTTAACATATTCACCAGTAACCTATACAGCTCCTGTTCCCAAGGAACATTAATACAGTATGCAGATGACTCAGACTTAATCTGCACATCCTGTACCCTACCTGAACTGCTAATCAAAACCCAACAATCTTTCTCAGCAATTGAATCTTGGCTTACAGACTGCCAACTCTTTCTAAATCCCCAAAAAACAAACTCATGATATTCCACCCCAAAAATACCACCCTCAACCCAGACCAACTAAATATTAATGCAGTCACCAATACCATCTTAGACATTGTTCAAGAAACTAAACTATATGGTGTTATAATTGATGATAAACTCAACTTTGACCCTTGTATTCAACAAAATGTCACCCCCCCTCCCATAATAATAGGAATACGCTACAGAAAGAGACAGTTCTTTACCACAGCAACCAAAACTACTCTGGCTAAAACCTTCCTGCCCCCATCACTTCTCTATGGTTCCTGTATACTAATCAATCTGCAGAACTCCAACAAAACTAAATTAGAGCAATGCTACAACAGATCTCCAAAGTCTGCAACCAATTCTAACTACCGTACACATTACTGTATATCACTCAAAGAATTAAACTGGTTAGAATTAACCCAACAACTTTCATACACTCACCTAATTACAACACAAAACCTATTTTATAGCCCTACAACCTGTTCAGCTCTACAAGGCCTAATGCAACATTACAAACCAAACAGACTCCTCAGATCTGAAGATAAAAGCCTCCTTGAAATCTAGAAACACTCTAGAAACCCAGGAAAATCTCTATGCTCACATATTGCTAAATCTTGGAACACCCTCCCTTCCAGCATTAGGCTAACTCCTAGCCTACCTCACTTTAAAGCTTTCCTGAAAGAGCACCTAAATAAATCATGGCTATGCACATGCATAACACCAGGCTAATACACAATCTGCCCTCCTATACCTCCTTCAATTACGTTAACATGTCCACTACCATTAAGCACTGTCAAGACTGGAAAAAATGTACCATACTGCTCCTATCTTTTTACTTCCTTATGAACTAATCTAAACAGCACAAGTATTCTTCCAATTCAAACACGAAGAATGGTATTGGGCAAGTATCCTATCAGCGAGGTAGTGACACTGTATCATGTTAAAAGTATTGTCAGATTTGTAATTTTGTGAAGTGTTATCAAGATAAATGTGCAATGTATCCACTGTATACTTGTCTACTAATTTTGTTTGTAAGTCTTTTGGTAAAGTGTTATCACAGTTAAACTAACAATGTACTCACTGTATACTTATATATTGTAGTTTGTCACAGTTAAACTAGCACTGTACTCAATGAACACATATGTTGTAGTTTGTCACAGTTAAACTAGCAATTTACTTACTGTATGCTTATATAGTGTAGTTTGTCACAGTTAAACTAGCAATGTACTCCCTGTATCCTTATATATTGTAGCTTGTCACAGTTAAAATAGCAATGTACTCACTGTATACTTACATATTGTAGTTTGTCACAGTTAAACTAGCAATGTACTCACTGTATGCTTATATATTATAGTTTGTTACAGTTAAACTAGCAATGTGCTCATTGTATGCTTATAGAGTGTAGTTTGTTACAGTTAAACTAGCAATGTACTCACTAAATGCTTATATATTGTAGTTTGTCGTAGTTAAACTAGCAATGTTCTCCCTGTATCCTTATATGCTGTAGTTTGTAACAGTTAAACTAGCAATGTACTCACTGTATACTTAACATATTGCAGTTTGCTTGTAAGTCTTGTAATTATCTGAAATTGTGGAGCTTTTCTCATTGGGCCTGCACTGAAAATGGGTCTTGTGACCCAGTCAGACTACCCCAGTTAACAAATGTCAAATAAATAAACATTAACCCATCTACAGCTATTTACTGGTTAGTACTTTGTCTTCTATTTCATATCACCAGATAAATAAATACCTTCTAGCATAGCCTGTGTGGCACAGAGGGGTAAATGTCTAACAAGTTCCCAGATGACCCAGGTTCAACTAGTGGTTGTGTGCTGGATGACCTGGCTAAGAAGAGTGAAGGTAGGTAAGCAGTTCATGTCAACTTGACCACTGTCCATTAAAGGAGGCAGCCTGTTCTTCTGAAATGCTGATGACCAGCAACTGCTGAGTGTTGTAGGAAGATAATAAAAGGGATGGCAACTAGCAATCAAACAGCATTTTTGCATGTCTTAACTTGCACTGGTATATGAATAGAAGTATGCATAAATCTGTGGCCAGTACTGTTGGACTTCTGTTTGTCTAGTTTACCACAGGAGAATGGAATGTAGTGTAAGCAAATAGCCCCATACTGGATCAGGAGGACACTGTTCAAAATTAGGTGTGATCACACTCAGTCATCTACTTATTCAGAATGCATCACTGGGTGATGGGAATAACCTTGAACATGGAAGGAATGGAAAACAGGTTAATCCAGTTGCTGTCAGAAAGAACAGCCTAGTACAGAAAAAATATATAAAATGTGAAATATTTTCAAATACCTCAACCATTCTCTCCTACTGGAGAGGCCCTGGAGCATTCCCTCATTATGTATTTATTCAGTGCCTCAAAGTTAATCCTTTCTGAGCTTAGCTGGCACCAGTGTAGGGAAGTATAGGTATCTTACTGTACTCAGTTCTTTAAAGCTCTTTGGTTTGCTATTTTCACAAGAAGTTGCTTTCACAGAATAGTCTCTAATTTAAACTCTCCTTACTACTCCCAGGAAGTGCATCACCAAGGCTAGAAGTTAAGAAGGTTCATCAGGGATTTTAGTATGCAGTAGCTTGCTTACCAGACATTAGTAACCAGACTCTACAAGGCATCCAAAAAAAGGTTCTCCAAATTAAGCTATTATTTTGAACTAAAGATAGCTTCTCTCAGGATTCTCTAAAGCATAACAAATCATATGCAGAGCCAGATCATGGCCAAATGGGGTCTAGCCAGGGTTATGATTTGGGTCCATACTCAGCTATATTGATATCCTATTACATGGCTGTCTCTCCTCAATTACCATAAAACACCATTTAAACCTCTCAGTGCACATATTTTTGTTACAATGCTCACAGATTTGGATTTAATTTAATACTGTTATTTCAAAGTTTACTGCAAAAAACACTTTACCATTTGCTAAACAAAGCAGTCTCTCATCGAAAAACAGACCTGGGATGAGCAACAGTAAACTTCTCTTACCTTGAAGCTCACATTTATTGAAAGTACATCTGTCAACCCATTAAACTACATTACCTAAGCTGAGACTCATAGTCAAACAACATATAGTGAAGTGCTAGTTAGCGTCTGTGTGAAGGACACAGGAATTCAAAAGACAAATGTGCAGTGTATATGCTACCAGCTTGGGACAGCCCAGAAGATATAAGTCCCCCTTTTCAGTCACAGCCTAGGAGCACTGCGTGGTATAGTCACATGGTCAGAGTCACACAGTAGACAAAGGAAGGATGTGGAAATTAAGCCTCCCTCCCCTTTGATCTCGCAACTTGTTAGCCCAAATCAAAGACAAAGATTCAAATATCAGAAACAGAATAAAAATGTTATTTTACTTACAAACTTGCTAAAATAAAAAGCATTGCATTGGCAAGCATTTTTTGAAGGATACAAACACACACACACACACACAAGCGCGCACACACGCACACACGCACACACACATACCACTCCATTCAGGTGCCTGCAGCTCTTCTTCATGAAAAGGCATCATCAATATCTCAAAAAATAAAAAATCTTCCAGTCTAGAGCATTAGCTTCAAGTTGGATTCAGCACAACATCTCTCCACATAAGAAATCCGCCTCTGAGAAAATCTTACTCAGAAGGCATGCGTATATCACTAAAAAGGCATTCAGATCTCCCAGTCAGCACAGGAAATGTACTTCTGGGCAGACAAATAGAAGACTAAAGGTATCTGCTTTTGCACTGATGTGGCTGCTAGTGCTTCTGGGCTGTTGGTGCAAAGTGGAAATTCGTTTTTTTTTTTTCAAGGTACAGAGCAACAGAATTTTTTTTGTAAGGTTAGACCACCCCCCAGCCAGCTCTCTGAGCACTAGGCAGCTGCCTAGGCAACCTCATGCTGGATCTGCCCATGATCATATGACTCATTGTCTGTTTATCATGTTGTTTTTAGATATAATTTCTTAAAGCACAAATATTTCCCATTTATTGTGAGCAGCACAGTATATTGTGATGCACTTGGATTGCTGTCATTAATTATGTTTTACCTGAAGTATGCATCTGCTGGCTATAAAGTTCTGCAGATGGAGATCTTTCTTCCTTTCCTCATACCATGTGTCACCTTCCTCCTCATCTGTTATGTAAATTACATTTTAAATGAAGTATAACTCTTGGTGTGATTAAAAAAAGAGAGTAAGAAACAAGAGAGAGAAAAATGCAGCTAGAGAGGGAGATAAAAAAAATTAAAAGAAGCTTTAAAATTTGAAAATATTAAAAAAGAAGCATGTTGTGTTTTTAGGTAAGCACACACACTGAATAGATCTGTATGAAAGTAATCCATGAGGCAATGAAACCTTGCTGATCACTGTTGCAGATTGCTTACACCATGTGTTTAATGTAAAGAAACAGTAACATATTTTCCTTCTATATATCAAAGCTATTAACCTGCAATGACTAGAGTTAAGATAATAGCTGTAGCTCAACACTAGCTGTATAAGCATCTGAGGAAAACAGGTGGTGAAGAAACATTTTAGTAATGGGTACTATTTGCAGGTTCCATGCTGAATGTGTTTCAATCAATAAAACATGTCAATTAGTTTAGCATTGATTATCTTGATTACCGTTAAAGGCAGCACTGCTCTTGTCAATTTACTCATGCATATTTGTCAGTCAGCTAAACAGAAACTGAAAGGTCCACAAGTAAAACAGCTCATAGAAAATAAAAAATATATATGCAAGTTAAATGCTGACTCTAATGTCTGCTTAACTCTGACTGTGACATGTTCAGCCCAATTTTTTCTGACCTTTGGAAAAATCAATCTGAACAGGAATACTGATGCTTCATGGGGGTTGGAGATTGGCTTAATGGTTAATGTGTTTACCTTACAAACACAAGGTACAGGGGTTAATTCTCACATTTGAAATGGAAATTAGCTAAATTTAAAATAACCTGCAAGTAGCCTAGTACTTACTTATGTTTCTGAAATGCCATTGGTTAAAATGCTAATTATAATAAACTCACATTAGAAGTGATGTTTAACCTCAGTATAAAGTCATTTTTTTTCAGAAGAACGCTATTCAGTCTGATAGGGATCCATTACTTTCTCTGTGTATTATTAGTACTGCTTATAGTTTCTACTTAATGTAAATGTTTATCAAACAGTATGAAATTATATGCTTAGTTCAATTTTTGTAATGGCCATAAACCTGTAATAGTCAAAACCTCCAGAAAAAAAGATCAATGTTTACCCAAAAACATTTTTTGTATTTGCAATATTTAACAATCTTCAAAAAGCAGCCAATGCTATAGCCTACCCAATCTCCATACTGATCAATAGAACTATATCTGTAGCTACTGTCCCCTCCATCTGGAAGATGTCCCATGAAATCCCAATACATAAAGGGGGCAGCTCTACCGAACTCTCAAATTACAGACCCATAGCTATTTTTGTCACCTCTAGCCAAAATTATGGACAAATGCATCCATACACAACTCTTGAACTATCTCATCAAATGCAAGCTCCTGACCCACTCTCAACATGGTTTTAGACCCCACCACAGTACCACTACTACCCTCCTCACCTTTTCTAATGTAATAAATGAAAACTGTAACAATAACCAACTTTCCTATGCCCTCTTTCTTGATCTCTCCAAGGCCTTAAACATGGTTAACCACCAACTACTTATACAAACACTGGAAACTATTTCCCTAGACAACCAGGCAACCCAATGGTTTCAATCTTACCTGAATGGTAGACAGCAGGCTGTCCTATGGAAGACAACCTCTCTACCCTCCTACCTATTACCCTTGGAGTCCCCCAGGCTCTATCTTAGGACCCCTCCTATTTTCGATCTTTATCAACGATCTGTACAAGGTCATCCCAAATACAACTTGTATTCAATACAGTGATGACTCGACTCTAATATGCTCATCCACCTCCCCAACAGAGCTGCAGTCTTTATCCCAAACTGTTTTTAATACAGTTGAAAAGTGGCTCCTTAATCCTCGTCTTCTATTAAATCCTAATAAAACTAAGCTGCTGCTATTCTCCCCTACTTGCAGGTTTACCATACCAAGCTTCACCATAAAATCGAACAATGGCACCATAATTTCCCCAGATCTATCTACCAAGCTCCTAGGTGTAATAGTAGACAATAACCTTAAGTTTGACTTGCATGTTAACCACACTATTATAGCAGTAAATAAAAAACTAGGCTCACTATACAAGATTAAACCCTTCCTAACTCCCCTAGCTAGGACTATCATTACCCACACTCATTTACTCTCCACTCTCCTTTACACCTCCCTCTTGTTCACTAACTCGAGTAAGACTGACCTGAGCAAACTCTCAAGCTGCTATAATAACATTGCTAGATTTGCCACGTAGAAACCTTATCACCCCCTAGCAGAACCTCAAAACCCTACGATCATCCAACAAAATGTTATTCTATGCTTTCAAAACTAACAACTCAGCCGATGATTCTCAGTTTGCTAACTCTGTTGGTAAAATATGGAACTCTCTTCCCACTGACCTAACCTCTAATCTGTCTCTAGCTCAATTTAAGAAAAGTCTTATACAATGCCTCAAAACACGATGGCTATGTCCCTGCTCTACTCCTGACTAACTCCTTCTCCCTCAACTGTGCCCATTGAGGACATTTTGTTACATTACCCTACTAGTATGGTATTAATATATGTGACTGAGTGATGTATTTTACTTTTTGAATGTAATTCTGTACAGAATCTGTAAAATACTGACATATCTGTGTTGACTGAGTGATGTGGTTTTACCCTTTATTAAATGTAAAACTGTAAGGAATCTGTAAAATGTTGACATACTGTAAATCTGAAATAGTCTTGTATTTTTGACTAGAGCTTTTCTCCCCGGGCCTCTGCTGAAAATGGACATGTATCCAGTCGGACTATCCCGGTCAACAAATGTAAAATAAATAAATCTGTTGGCAGGAGGTGGTATATATTTGGTATAATGAAGAGCAGTAGAACACAACCTGTTTGGTCAAGCCAGTAAAACAAATGGACTGTTAATGCTTAAAATTTAATATACGGTTCTGCAGCCTCTAAGTTTCTTATGCTAATGTGAGTGGTGAAACAGTGCACCATGCTGCAAAGGGTACAGACACAAAAACATGTCCTTTAAGATTACTCACATCAAAAGAACAGATTTCAAAGTAAAAGTAATTTGACGGGATGAACCATATCCTGGGGAGTATGATGAATGCATGGATAACAGCTGTAGTATGTAAATATCTGTGCAAACAATACTGCAGCAATTTATAGCAGATGTTTTGTCTGACGCTGCTTTGTAGTACAATCTCAGATACAGATGCAATTACCACGTGTAACATAAACAGGAACTGTTTCAACCCTGCATTGCATTGCTACTCTATTATAGCAGAGCAAATGTTGTAAGTGAAGATGCAATACTGATAGCACACAACAGATAAATATAGAAAACTATAGCAGTGATTGTGCTATAATGGGAAATGGGCCCCCAAACAGAATGCACTTTACCCAGAATTTGGCACGCATTAGGGGCCAATACTGTGCTATTTCTCTGTTAGTTTCTGCAGTGACTGGTGAATTAAGGCATTGATGAAACATCCTTTGATTGGTGTTTGGATGACATTCTTATCTCACAGTGGAACAAGTGGGCAGCTTATTACAGAGACATGACAGGCTGATTATTAGTAGGTGGTATTCGTCAGGGTGTGTGGCAAAAATAAATTAAAAGGGTTAGCTGAGTTGTCAGTATAAAGTTTTTATGCTCTAAACATGTACAGAATGGAAAAAAAAACGACAGGTATAGCACAATACTGCCATTGTACTGGTTGTAAAAGAAGCACAGTGCAATGTTAAGTCCTAACAACAGTGCTGGTCTTTTTTACTTAGGTGATGCAACATGCAAACTCCAGTCATGTTATCCAGTACAACTAGTTAAATCAAATGGCAAAACTGAATACACAGTGTCATCAAGTATATGTCTCATTCACTGAACCTCCCTGCATGTTAATGCTCAGCTGTGACTTCCAGTTACCTCTGGCCTTTGACACAGGCAACAAACTATCAGCTGAGGCTGTAAAAGGATGGTAGAATGAATGAAGTTATGGTCCGTAGCAACAGCAAGAAATATTAAGTAAAACAGGAGCATGGCAAGGAAAAGCCTATAAGGGAGAAAGTCATAGATTCAGTATTCCTGGTAAAAGCAAACACATGTTCATGACAATGGCACACCAACTGTAGAGCAGCAAACAGTGAATGCCGAAGATTAAAACTGTTAGTGAATTGCTTCCTGTAGTGCAAGGTTTGATTCTGATTTTGTTGTCCTCCATTTACCTAATGTGTCAGTCTAAGTAAGTTACTTAATCAAATAATACCCAGGGGCAATTAGGAAACAGGGCTATGTCTATAATCGTATGCTAGACCCCCTGTCTGGTAACAACCTGTGGACCTAAAGAAGTCAGTACTGAGTATTCCTGCCATTTATAATGTATTACAGGTCATATACAACATCTTGTTTTACACATGCTTTCACACAATATATGTCTCTAGGGTCTATATGTAAGGTGTTGCCAGGAATAATGGTTGTGCACCAGTGACAAAGCAGGGGATAATACAATGTAACAATCTGTTACATGCATTTCCAAGGAAAACAAGGATCAGGCTAATCTTTCCATATACTGCACAAAAAGATATACTGATTGTAGTCAAGATACACATATAACACAATGAATTAAAAATGCTTCCATGAAATGCAGAACCACACCATTTTATTTACTTTTTTATTATAAGTGGGTCAGCCCACTGGATAGAAGTCTCTTTTTTTAAGGATAACCTGGGAGCCCTGCATGGTGAACTCACTTGCTCAGACTCAAACAAAAGACAATTTAGGACTGAAAGAGTGAAAAACTGGAGTACATAAATCAACTTATTAACACCATGCAGTCTTGTTAGTAAATCTAAATTTAATTTGTTAATAGACTTCATCTTGTTGTCATGGGTTTGAGTCCCTCAGTTTGCAGTTGCATATTACACAATGACTGGCCATTAATATTTGAAATCGAGTAGACTGATTTTTCAGGCCAATCGACGTGCCCATTGTAAATCCGAGCATATACCAATGGAAACAGATCCGTTCGCCCAGACTTTTTCCCATTAATAAATGCAACAAAAAATCCACTTTTATTTCATTTTTTTAATAAGCTGACAAAACTGGAGACTAAAATGAACAACAGAGATGACACAGAGAAAAATAAAAGGATAATGAGGTACGTAATATAAAATTAAATTAAACGCACCTGATTATCCTTTCATTTCTTCTGTCCCATCTCTCTTGTATGTTACAAGCCTCCCGGTTTGTTTGCTTGTTTCTTTTTTTTTGGTTTTAGTTTAATGGAGATATCCCTTTCTCTGTTGCTTCTTCACACAGCACTGATGCACTGCAAAAGCATAGGAATGCAAGCCCCCTCAGCATGAGTAGTGCATCAGCAAGGCTCCAAGATATCAAAGGAAAAGTGGAAGACCACCATGGCGCCGTTACACAAAAACATTATTTAAGAAAAGCGAGTCATTTTTTCCTTAAATAACATCATTGTATAATAGCAATAACTGACTCCTTGGTGTAGTTTATTGAAGATTTACCTACAGTTGCCTTTGTTTAAACATGAGCATACCAACCGTGGGTAAATCTTTAATATAGCACACTGACGTAATTAGTTATTGCTATTTTATATGACATTAGATCAAGTCATCTCACCAAACACATGCCCCTCAATCACCTATGAGTTTGGACAACTGAATCTAGTAGACAAGTGTTGTAAATGATCATCTTGACAAAATGTCCCCAGACACCAACAACCACAAGGCAAATGCAAAGACAGAGTTAGAATTAGATAGGCATATTACTAAGATTATGTGTGAGATGTAGTAATTATAAGTCAGACAGAGATGGGAGTCAGGTACAGACACAAGCATCACCAGTCTACAACCAGCCCAACACCTACATTGGTATCTACACAGAATATTGTATTTCTTTAGGTTACTATCAAGAAAGAGAATGGGTCTAAACTCAAGCATTTAAGCCTAGAGAAATAATTTCTGGATGTGGATGGATAAATATATAAATGTACAGTATAAGGTGCACATACATTTATATTTCATAATATCATGGATTCTTGGCAGTTAGAGATACCATGACAGTGTTTTGAACATGGCAGATGAGAGTCTCAAAAACATGGATCAAGCTCTTGTCTCAAGGGATGTTTTATAGACTTAATAAGGACATTCCACTCATTAAATAAACAAAACTTACAACAATTTTACAGTGGCACTGGCCATGCTGTGTAGAGAGACAAAGCCCTGACTATAGGTGAGGTTTTACTACTGGCTGGGTCACTAGATGAGTTGGAGCAAGGAGGGTTGAAGTAAGTAGCCTTCACCATCTCACTCATCCTGGGGAAGGAGGAAGATAGTGTGTCCACTATTCATTAGCTGAACTTGGGAAAGGAGGGTGGAAGTAAGTAGCTTTCACCATCTCACCCATCCTTTAAGAAGGAAGGTGTTTTGGCCACTTGCACCACTGACCCCAATATGACTGTTAGGCTGTTATTAGAAGCAGATGTTACATCTGGTGATGTGCAGTGCACATGCATTAGGGGAGGTAGCCTGGGAGTACTCTAAGGCACACACCAAAACTCTGAAGAGCAGCATCTTCCCACTAAACCACAAGCACCCATAGATTGTAGGTGTAGAGAGTTTCACATGAATATTGACCTGCTGATGTCTGAATTTCACCTCATAAGGGGAATAAATGAGAAATGAGGTGAATGGGCCATAGAGTTCTCTCCTTTGCTGGGAAATAATAGAATGGCTGTTGGCATGGAGGGGTAATAAATGGGTTATAGGGTGCTGGGTGAGGGAGGTCTGAAGGTGGGGGAAGTGAGAGATGAAAAAATCTTTACACTGTGCAAGATTTAGAAAAGCAGTATTATAATGTTTTTCGGTCTCTGTATAGCAAATCATTCTTCCACAATATTGTCTCATCCATTTCATCTTCAGCATTCCTAAATCCGGGATTGTCCCAAGGATTATTATAGCCCCTCTTATTTTCATTATTCATCAGCAATTTTCCATCTGTAGTTTTTGCCATCTAAAATAATTTTCCATTTTCATAGAGGTGATGTGACAATTTACACAGCATCCAGAATAAAGATTTGATGATCTTTATGATGAAAACAGCCTGAACTGGGGCACAGCTAACTGATAGTTTGTGGATATACAGGGTACCTACCTGAGTCTCCACATTCACTATCATATGTTCATTTATCAGTTTACTCTGTTACCATATTGTTTCCAGCCCCCTCATAAGAGCAACCGACACGGTCTATACCCGCTTTGCTCCCCACCCTGCCCCCTATTTCCACCCTGCCCCCTATTACCTCCTGCCCCCAGTGGTCCTACCTTTATTACACTCACAAACCCCTCCAATCTTTCCAATAACCAACCATGGCACTAAACCCAACACTACCTCCTCCATTTTCCCACTATTATCACTCCTCCTCAGCTAACATGTACAAACATACCTGCATGCACTCTCCTTGCATATCTTACATTCTACCAAAACTCCATCATTCACCCACTCAACCACTACCACTGTATTACTACTCACACTACCATTCATGTCTCACCCTCACTAAGCACCCCTCCCACCAACTCAAGAACCATCCCTATGCACCCCCTGCATATTCTACCAACTCTATTACTCAAACATAAAGCATCCCTACAACTTAACATGGTAACCCTCCCACCATACCTATTACCCACAGAGCACAATCATAAAGTTTCCTTAATAAACAAACACATTCAAAAACTGAGAAAACTAATAACCTCATGCATATCAAAACTAGCCCTAAGTGGAAACATCCACCCCAACTCTGGCCCTACCATCTCCAACCCCAATCCTCATAATCAGACTAGAAACCACAACTTCTCCCATATCACAGCCAATAGAAAGCCAAGTGACTTCCTTCTACTAAGCCTAAATATTAGAAGTATATCCAACAAAGTCCATGAACTCCATGCTACCATAGACTTGTACTCCCCAGATATAGTCATCCTGACAGAAACCTGGCTAAAACCTCACATTACCAGTGAGCAAATTCTCCCTACCGGTTACAGCATACTAAGAGTAGACCAGCTAAACAAGAAAGGAGGCGGTGTAGCTATAATATTTAAACAGCATCTAAACATCCAGATCTTAAAATCATCAGCTCCACAAATAGGCAATGAAGAAATAATATATACCAACGTCAAAATAAACCAAAACAAAACAATCAACATAATTGGATGCTACTTCCCACCTGGCCAAAACATCCATCCACTAGAAAACCTCCTCAGCTGGTCTACCCACCATCTCCCCCAAGAAACTATAATTTTAGGTGATTTCAATATTGACTGGCAATCCTGTTCAGGCAATCATCCAACCCATCATGTAAACCTTCATGGCTTCACACAACTAGTCCAGTCGCCAACCAGGATAAATAAAAACTCCAGCAAGCACACTACCCTAGATTGGATACTAGTCAGTAAGAGCCCCCAGTCATATATAACAGGCTGCTTATCAGATAGCCTCAGTGATCGCTCCCCAACATTCCTACTCAAAAAATACCTATACCAAGCTAAACCTGTCATCTACCGTCAAATACGTAAAATACTAAACTTTAACCTACTCACATTCATCTCATCCCTCAAAGAATGTAACTGGCATCCTCTAAAGTACCTCAGTCTTGTTGACGCAGTTGAATTTTTTAATACTACCTTCCTGAGCATCCTTAATCACCATGCCCTCATAAGACTTTCCAGAACCAAAGCACAACCCTCCTCATGGCTACAGAAAACCACTAAGTCAGAAATGAAAAACAGGGATAAAGTCTGGGAGCACTGGCGCAAAATCAAAACCCCCTCAACTACGCAATAGAGTCAAAAAGCTAATAAAACAGGACAAATTCCAATACTACCAGTCTGCCCTAGACTCCTCCCAAGACTGCCCCAAACAATTCTGGTCCTCCATAAACTCCATCCTCCACCCAGGTAAAGTCAGTACCCCTCCTCCTAACATCACTCACTCCTCCGAAAATATTGCTACCTCATTCAACACACACTTCACACAAACAATACTGTCACTAGCTAAACAACACAACCCCCTCACCTCCAACTCACACCTTCAACTAGTAATTTCCCCACTGCCTTCTCTTTTTCTCCTGTACCTACCTCCAACATAAAAAACTCTTAACTAAACTTAAGCCCACCAAATTAGCAGCAGACAACCTCAAAAAGTGAACACCTACAAATCACAGCTGATGCTCTGGCCTACCCAGTATCCATCTTGATTAACTGATCTCTGTCAGAAAGTTATGTTCCCGCAATATGGAAAGAATCACATATAATTCCTCTTCACAAAGGCGGCCCCTCCACGGAACTAACCAATTACCACTCCATAGCTATTCTCTCTCCACTCTCCAAAATACTAGAGAGATGCATTCACTCTCAGGTCTCAGACTACCTCCTTATTAACAACCTCCTTTCGAATACTCAGCATGGTTTCCGACCAAACCATAGCACCACCACTGCCTTACTCTCCTTTACTAACACTATCCTTCAGCATAAAAACAATGGCTATCTCTCCTCTGCTACTTTCCTAGACCTATCTAAAGAATTTGACATGGTCCCACACAAACAACTCTTCTCTGTCCTCAATAACCTGTCCTTCTCTCAATCAGACACCAACTGGTTTCAGAGTTACCTGTCTGACCGCCAACAATCCATTGTATGGCAGAATGGCATATCTCCCCAACTACCTGTCTCTATAGGGGTTCCCCAAGGATCCATCCTTGGACCCCTACTCTTCTCTATTTTCACCAATAATCTAGCCTCTGCCACCAAACATGGCACACTCATACAATACGCAGATGACTCAACTATCATCTGCTCAGCCCAATCCCTATCCAAACTGCAAAAAGTCACACAGGAAGCCTTTTCCTCTGTTGAAACTTGGTTATCCAATGCCCAGTTAATACTCAACCCAAACAAAACTAAACTACTCATCTTCCAACCCATCAAATATACTCAAAACAACTATCACTTTAACATCACAGCAAAAGACAACACCACTATACACCCAACAGAACAAACCAAATCGCTAAGAGTGGAAATGGACAATAAACTAAAATTTGACATTCACATATCCATGATCATAAACAAGTCCACAAAAAACTAGGAGAGTTATACAGAAATAAGCAACTTCTCACCAAAGCAGCAAAGATTTCAGTAGCAAATTCCCACCTTATCTCCACCCTACTTTATGCCTCTCCAATATATACCAACCTAAGGCAATGCGATCTAAACAAGCTAGAGACCTGCTACAACAAAATCACCAAATTCGCCACAGGGGCATCCTACCGTAGTCACCACTGTCTCTCACTTGCTGAACTGGGCTGGCTTGAACTCCCTCACCTCCTTCAATGGTATCAACTCTCACTCGCCCACAATCTAGTAAACCATCCACTAAATGTCCCATCCCTCCAGAATCTACTCCAACCCTATTGCACCACCAGACCACTAAGATCCAGCAACAAGAATCACTTGCAGATCACCAAAGCCAATAACTCTGCTGGTGAAGCACTATTCTCTTGTGCCATAGCCAAATTATGGAACTCCCTCCCACCCACAGTTACCTCCGTACCATCTTGCACCCACTTCAAAACTTTACTAAAAGTGCACCTAAAAACATGCTGGCTATGCCCTTGCAACTCCCACTCTAATGTCACCCACCCCATCCAACCACTACCTTTCTTTCCACCCCACTAACTACCTTGATTATAGCAAGCTCAGATGCTCATAAGCCTACTACTTATTATACAGCAGGAACTTCTTATTGTAACAATTGTTAATGTCTGTTATGTACTTCGCAGATAAAGATTCTAGTTGTCTACTGATGTACTATGTTCTTCATCTGTAACTATGTAATTCATTGTTATGTTAATCAAATTGTTAATTGCTATGTAAATCCAATGTAACTACTGTCTGTATATTTTAACTGTGGAGCTTTTCTCCCCAGGCCTCTGCTGAAAATGGACCTAAGTCCAGTCGGACACTCACGGTCAACGAATGTAAATAAATAAATAAATAAATCATCAAACAAAAAGACTAATGCAATGTTACTAAGATTATGTGTGAGATGTAGTAATTGCAAAAAATGAAACCGCATAGTAATCTGTCCGGTTCCACCCTCACTACTACAAGTGTTGAGGAAAAAAAAAAAACAGAGAAAGTAGTAGTCTTAAAACTTTGGTGATGACCTCAGTCAAAATAATTCCCAAAACTCATGAAAACCAGGTAGCGTTCCAATGCCCTTAGAGGATTTGACAAGTTGTCTTATTTGCCTGTTTAGGCTGAGGATGATGTTTTTTCATTGTTGGGGCCTCACCTTTGTTTTGTTTTTTTAGATAGCAACTTTTTGCATTTATTGTAAAGTTTGTTGATACTGGATGTCCACCATAGCAGTTTGTTTTTACTTGGGGCTCAGGCTTTGACTCTTTCTAGTACAGCTGAGTCTATACAATTATGCAAGTGATTGTACAGGACTTTAGTATAAGCTTTGGTGTAATTATCACTTCCAGTGGGGTGTGGGGCTTGGAATGCATTTATACCTTCACCTAGGAGGGCATAGTTTGATTTTGTGAAGTTTCTTATAGGTTCATAGGTAGGCACTAGGCTATCGGCCCAAGGGCCTAAGTAAGTCTAGCCAACAAGGTTCCCTGGCTTACGCCACCCAAGAAAGTTGATTTCCTGTGCCTCTGTCAAGCAGAGCCACAGAAGTGATCCCCGGGGTGTATTTCCTATTTCCCATCCACTTATCAAGATTTTTCTTGAAGAGTGCTAATGAGGAACTTTGCTTGACATAGATGGGTAGCTTGCTCCAGAGTATGGGAAGTCTCTGGGACAGGAATTTATCCCTCCAGCATGTCTTGTTTATTGTGGTGACAAGGTTTAGGTCCCTAGAGCATGTAGCTTGGAGGGATTGGGATTTCTTTAGGTGTAGCATGTCCAACAGCTCTGGGTTAGACATAGCTTTATATGTTAGGCAGAGATCACCTCAGAGTAGGTGATATGCTACGGAGTAAAGGTGGAGTTTTTTCAGACGGTCAGTGTAGGGCATCTGTTTGAGGCCAGTAATCCTCTTTGTGAGGTACTTCTGTGGCCTTCCAGCTGCTGCAGATGTCCTGTGAGGTACATTCCAAAAGGGGCATTGTCTGATTTTGCCCTTTGTGAGTTCTGGTGTTAGTGCCAGCTCAAAGATGTGTGGTTTGATTTAACTAATGATAGATCGACAGTTGTGGCATGCATCTATTTGACATGTTAGTGAGGACCAGATCTAGTATGTTTGTTTCTCTTGTTGGGGTATGAATAATTTGTTCTAGGGCATTTGATTTAATGAAGTCAAGGAACTTTTGCACTAGTGAGTTAGGGCAAGGGTAGGTTTCCCAGCTGATGTTCAGATAATTGAAATCCCCCATAGCCAGAGTTTTCAGGAATATTGGTATTGACTCCAATTTGGTCAAGTAGGCATCATGTGCATCATGACCCATGGAGGGGGATCTATAACGGGTTATGACTTGAATGGGGGTCTTACGCACAGTAACCTGAACTCATAGTAACTCCATGGAGCTGTCCAGTCTAACTAGATGGGAGGTGAATTTATCTCAAATATAGATAGAAACACAACCTCTTTTGCTTCTTGCACATTCATTTTGCATTATGAAGGTGTGGAAGGCACTGTATCCTTGTAATGCCAGGGTACTCTCTGACGTCTTGAACCTGGTTTCTGTGACTGCACAGACATATACATCTTCCAGTGATAGAAGTGCTTCTAGGGTGTGCTGTTTTTGGTTTAGGCTGCAGACGTTTAGCAGCATGACCCTTATTTTGTTACAACTGGCAAATTTCATGTTGGTAAGTTAGTTTTTGAGACCTTACCTAAAAAGTGCACCATGAGGGAGGCAAGAGCCAATACCAGCATCCTAAACCCTAGTGGTGCCAGGTGCAAACCATCTCTGGTAAAGCAGCAAGGTTTACCGACCATGGCTTCCCTGGCTGACAGAAACTGTATCCCCTTTGAATGACACCAAAAACTAAGCCAGTTATCAAAATCAATCATTTTTTGTTTATACTGTGGCATCATTTATGTGATGGTAGTATGCTGCTCAAGGCTAGGGACATACCAACCTGAGACACATACTCAGAGAACTCAATCATGTCTCTTTTCATTTAGTCCAGTGAGGTACGTCTCAGCTCATTCACTCCAACATGAAGTATGACAGAGTCATAATGGCACTGTTGTTGAGAGACCTGAGTGGATGCTTGATATGAGGAATCCTGGCACTGGACAGGCAGCTGACTGTGACTTTCTCCTTGTCCATCCTGGTGAATGGGACATCCACGTGCTTCACTATGCAGTCTCCAATGACAAAAAAATGTTTTTGAGTGTTATGCCTTACGGGCTTGGTAGGTGAGACAATGGTGCTACTATGTGTCGTGGGTACTGTGGTAACTATTTTAGTTTAGCAGTCTTGGAAGTCTCTGGTATTTTGGTAAGTTTTTGAGAGAACTTCCACATATAGGATCATAGGTTCATAGGTAGGTACTAGGCTATCTGCCCGAGGGCATTTATAAGCCTAGCCAGAGTGTGTCAGCTTTCGCAGCCCCATTGATTAAATAACTGAGCATCTGTCAAGAAGAGCCAATGAAGTGATCTCAGGGGTGTATTTTCTGTTACCCATCCACTCATCAAGGTTTCTCTTGAAGAGTGTTAGTGAGGGGTTCTGCCTAATGTAGTTAGGAATTTTGTTCCAAAGCATGGGGAGTCTCCATGACAGGAATCTATCCCTCCAGCATGTTCTATTTATTGTTGTGGTGAGGTTTAGCTCACTAGAGCGAGTGGCTCGCAGTGACTTGGATTTCTTTAGGTGGAGCATGTCCATCAATTCTGAGTTGGACATGGCTTTGTAAGTCAGGCAGAGATCACCGCTGAGTAAGAGATATGCGACTGAGTACAGCTGGAGTTTTTCCAGTCGGGCTGCATAGAACATATGTTTGAGGCCAGTAATCCTCTTGGTGAGGTACTTTTATGGTCTTTCCAGTTGTTGGAAGTGTCTTGTGAGGTAGGTACAGCCTAAATGGGGCATTGTACTCTATGATGGGTCTGAAGAGTGACGATTAGAGGGGCACTATAACCTCTTTATTTCTGGATGTGAACCCTTTAGTAATTAGTTGGGCTGCATAGAAGGATTTCCTAACTACTTTGGCAATATGATTGTCAAAGGAGAGATTACTATCTACCTGGGTCCCCAGATCTCTTATTACCTCTTCTGTATTAAGGGGGCTGCCACCTATGTGGTAATTCATGGGTGTTTTGTTTTTCCCAAATGGGATGACTATGCATTTTTTGGCATTTAGCTTGAGACCATGACTTTGATACCAGGTGTCCATCTCAGTAAGGCCCTTTTGGAGAATTTCCGTGTCAGCCAAAGAGTCAGTTATGGCTCCCAGTTTGTAGTCATCGGTGAACTTGGTTAGCCATAGTCCTCCTGTGTTTGCCTGTACTTCTGAGGAGTATATGCCAAACAGTAGGGGTCCCAGGACTGAGCCTTTTGGGACACCACTTGTGACAGGTTTAGAGTCGGACCTGGAGCCTTCTATTCTTACCGTATGAATTCTGTCTGTAAGCCAGTTGGCAACCCATCTCGTGACATAGGGGTTTATGTTCAGGCTTGTGAGTTTTTCTATAATTCCCAAGTGGGGAATGGTGTTAAAAGCCCTGGCGAGGTCAAGATAGGCTGTGTGAACTACCTTCCCCTCATCTATGGCTTTGGTGACTGTCTCAACCAGGTTTAGTAGGCATGATATGCCCTTAACAAAGCTGAACTGGGTCGGGTCAAGTGTGTTCCCAATGTCTTTGTTAATGAGTTCCATGATGATGCGCTCCATAGCCTTGCAGACTAGGCTAGTCAGGTTTATGGGGCGATAGTTACCAGGGTCAGTTGTGGCCCCTCCTTTGTGGAGCAGAATAACCGTTGCTGTGTGCTATTCTATGGGCATGTAGCCTGTGGAGAGGCTGAGGTTGAACAGTGTGTTTAGGTGGGGGGGGGGTTAGTTCGTTCTGTAGTTCGTACAAGATGCAGCCAGGGACACCATCTGGCCCCATTGACTCTGTGCTTTTGGCTTTTGAAAGGGCTGTTTTCAGCTGTGCATCTGTGATTTCTGGGACACTACACTTTTCCGGTATTGTTGTGGGCCCTTTTGTGGGGGAGAGGGGGGTGAAGTTTGCACTGAATATATCTGCCAGGATGTTGGCAATATCAGTGGGTTCAGTATATTTTGTGCTATCTTGCACTAGCTCAGAGCATATCTGTGAGTTGCCACTTAGATTCTTGACATAGCTAAAGAAGGCTTTGTGGTTATCTTTTGAATCCTTGGCTAATTTTCTTTCGAAGTTAGCCTTGGAGGATTTTATGAGGGACCTTAGTTTCTTACTGATACTGATCAGGGATGTCTTTCCTTCTTGGGATTTGCTTTTTTTCTGAACTAGTTTCCTCCTTCTATTGTATGGCCTGTTAATGGCAGGGTTCTTTCAGACTGGTTGCCTTATCTTAGGGGAGTGAATCTTGGTTTTGCTAGGGATGGCACAATCCATGCATCCTTGTAGGTGCTCATAGAGTGCATTTGTAAAGGTTCCTGCTGTTATCCTTTAATGTGGGGGCTGTGAAACTTACCACCTCTGTCTTAAGTAAGGTGAAGTTTGCTACAGAAAAGTTTTTCACTGTGGTTTCCTTGGTTGGAGGTGGTGGTGTGGTGTGGTGTGGACATCCAGAGTGATTAGTTTATGGTCTGATCTAACCAGTGACGGGTTGACCTCTGGTGTGGAACACCTGTCACCCATGTTGGTGATGACCAGGTCTAATATGTTTTCACCTCTGGTAGGAGAGTTTACCAGTTGATCCAGGGCATTTGAGTTGATAAATTCCAGGAAGCGCTGGACCTGGGAGTTTGTACTTGAGTAGTTTTCCCAGTTAACAGTAGGGTAATTGAAATCACCCAATATCAGGGTGTTCGGTAGGACATTCATGTTTTCCAGTGTCTCCAGAAAGGCGGAGTGGTGGTCCTGGGTCATGGAGGTTGATCTGTAGCAGACCACAATTTGCATTGTAGATTTGCCTGATGTTAGTTGCACATGGATGATCTCGGAGGTATCATGCTGCGCCACTAACCTGGAGGTGTAGTTATCCTTGAAATATGGATACACACCCTTCCGTTTGTGTTTCAGTCTATGTTCTGTGGCCGAAATGTGTGGTATGAGTTGTAGCCTGGTAGTGCTGGGGTGCTCTGTGGAGCCTTGAACCAGGTTTCAGTTACTGCACAGATGTCGACGTTCTCCATACTGAGGAGTGCTTTGAGCACGTGCATTTTGAGATTTAAACTCCTGGCATTGAGTAGCATAACCCTCATTTTTTGTTGATTTTTGTGTTTGGTGCATACTATGTGCATGAGTAGTGGTACTATGTGCATGAGTAGTGGTGGGTGGTTTGACACCCACTTCAGTGTTACTGTTTCGAGTGTGAGAGTGCATGGATTCAAGATTCTTGGTGTAGACACATCTCTCACACTCGGTACTACTGTGAGTTATTAGTAGAGGGTTGTCAGTGTGCATAAGTCATTTGCTAGGCTGCCTCAGCAGACCCAAGTCAACAAGGCTGGCAGGAGAAACAGGGTTGTCCAACTGTCCATAATGATAGGTTGAATAACTGTTATCACAAATGAGGGGCTTCTCAGGACCAATCAAGGAGGAGCTCAGTGGATGGGTATTTATGCCAGTTTTTTTTTGCTGGTGTTTAATAGGTTACAGCTCACTAGCAGTATTTCTTTGACCAAAAAAGTACTAAGGATGAGGACTACACTAATGTAATACAGCTGTATCTAAGGGATAAAGTGTTGAATTTATCTGTCCAGCAATGGTGCACAATTGTGCAGCAGTGAGTGATGTTGCACAATGCACAAACAAGCAAAAAACTGCTCAAATGCAGGGCATAATTACCAGAAGCTAAAACTTGAAAATTCTTTAAAAAGGTTCAAAAGGACCAGTGAGGATGCTTACTCCAAGCCCTAGACCAACCATCCTTCACTAGACAAGTTCCAATCAGCACATTTCTCTCACTATAGAGCAGAAGGGCCCTTTCCAATCAAAGATGGTCTAGAAAACATGCTCAGAACAAACAGCCACTACAAACAGACTCAGATGCAGCAAACCTGTATGTGGATTATGCTACAGCTACTAGCTACCCTAGGTTTGACGGGAAACACCAAAGAATATTTAAAACAGCAGAAAAATAGCAATGAGACACTAACAATTAAAAAAAAAAAGTTTATTAATATAAACAGCACATTGTGAAAAATCCCTTTGTGAGTTAAAACTACCACAATTAATTCACTTCTTCAATAGAACAAAAAAATCAAACTTTTATTCATGGAATATTGTTAAACAACTAACCAAACATTTTGCATATTAAGTTTTCAAGGAGATACACACATTTACTTCCAAATAATTGTCAGTGCTTATGGCAATATCTACATAGATAGGTAGATAAATAGACAGATGCACACATTATATAATATATCAATGGGGGAATTTAATAAATCCAAATGATGTTTTTTACTTTGTAGGCATTGCACCATGCTACTTACATGAAAGTAAGCCGGTTTTAGATTCAGTAAACACTGCTGAGCAGCGCACATGCATGAGCCAACACGGGAGGTTCTGTGGCATGCAAATCACCTCATAAGCAGGTGAATCTCATACAAATTAGTCAGGTAGAGTGATCCAGCAAATAGATAACCAGCTCTTTAGATCCCGTATGAGGGCCCATAGTGAACACAGAAAAATTCCATGTACAGGAGTGTAAACAGAAAAAAGAGACTATAAAAATGTAGATATATGGACAGAAATGGCATACCACCTACAGATATGAGCAAGACTATTTTCCCATATGTCTGAAAAATTAAAGGAAATAAGTTAAATTAATTTTACTTTTTTTAATAATCTGGGCATGTTTGCATGGTGTCCCAGAGTGCATAAACATGCTTTATAATATTATGTGACAGAAATGTATTAGAGGACCTTGCGTGGAGTATCTACAATGGTGCATTGGTGCTGTTGCTAATGTGGTAGGGCTAGGAAGTGAGTAGCTGCCAGGCTGTGAGCATGGATCCCTATGCAAATTAGGTGGAGATACTGAATAGCATTAAGGGGTAATCATGTCCACATATCCCCTATGTGTAGGTAGAGAACCATGTAGGTGTTTACAGAGGAGGTAGATGACATCAGGGAAGGGTGCGTTCAATAACTTCTAAGCTTATTTCAGCTGAGCTGTTTGCATGGCACGCATGTCCTTTTGGGGGAGGGTGCACTAACTTCTAAGCTTTGTTTAGCTAAGGGGCACGTGTTTCCATGTGTTTGCACTGCATCATGCTATGCTGAGTTTAGAAGTCTGGGTGGGTTGTACACTAAGTGTTAAGCTTTGTTTACCTATGGGCCATGAATTTGTGTGACACGCGCCAGTGCTGAGTGTATCTATAAGCCAGTAACATATTAATTAGTTTTGACCCCTGTTTAACTTATACTAGGGCCATAAAATGATGTTAATGATATACTAGACAGGTGGAATGCATCATAGTTAGTCAATCACACAGTCCTCACATACACTAGAGCACTATAAAGTATGTATATAACCTACAATCTGATTTTTCACCCATAATCTGCACCATTAGAGTACAGACTTGGGAATTTTAACTGAAAGAATGATAGAGGCTTCTGCAGGCCTGCTACATCTGTATGTGCTAGAAGCTGAAGTTAATGCTGCTGCTGCTGCTGACAATAGGACTAGACAGAGAATGAGAACAGTGTTCAAGCCCAGGATAACCTTCCAGGAGCTACATGAGATGGAGATTGTAGAGCACTACATGGTGGACAGGGACATACTACAAGAACGCCCTGAGCTTTTCCACCCTCAACTCAGACCCAGAAAACATCCCAGTGGAAACAAATGTATGTGTAACATACACTTAATAGCCTCCTTCCTACATAGCTATAGTAGTAGATACAGTTATTGTAGATAAATGCATTTTAAATGTTACTAACTGTGTTTTGTTCTCCATCTTTTCTCTCCTCTAGCTTTTGCGCCCTGAATCTTTTCCCCCTGTGTTCTTGCTTGGGTGGATATTTTGAACCTAACTAGGGCCATACACCCTATTACCAAGGGATACTCTCTGCCGCTACAGCTCCCTTTGAAGACAAGTAAACCCAAAAGACTCTATAAGAACATAAAGTATGTACATCTGCTAAGCCAGTACTACTGTACTCTTGCTCTCCTAGCAGTAGCAGTATACTCCCTGTCAGGATTGCCAGCAGCCAAACCCCACTCTACTATACTCCTCCATCTTCCATACCTCTCACTGCTCTTTGCTATCATTACTCCCTTCTCCTTCCATTCCATTACCCCAGGTATTACACTGGTGAACCTTGCATTCCTGCATACTCCACTAGTGAACACCCCTTCTCCATTCTGAGCTTAGGGCTTAACTCACAACTCTCCTTGTGCCAGAATAGAACTGACCCTAACTACTCCCTCATCCATACCTTTAGCCCACTCCTTACACTTTGTCCAGACCCACTCCACATCACCTTCTACTACTTACACTTACTTATATTGCTCTTTGATAGTCTCTCACTCCTCTTCTGCTCTTGGGCTCAACCCGCTCCGTTCGCCCTGCTGGCTCACTCCGCTCCCCTACCCTGCCCCCAGATTCCACCCACCCCCAGCACATCTACATTTATCCCTCCAACATACCACTCCCACTTCCATTCTACTCCAATCAGTACTCAGTCCTCTGAACACACCTTCCTTCTTTTCCCGCCAAAACTAACTTTCTTTCTCATCCCCATTCTCAACTAATTAACCAATCCTACTCCTTTCCCTCTTCTAGACCACACCCCCCTATATCCAATACTACTGTCTTTCAGTTCTAATATATCATATACTCTCTCTATATAACTCTAGCTCCCTTACACCAACACCAATATCCTTTCACTGCCCTACTGTCACCTTTCACAACATGCTCTCTAGATACCCCTCCATCTTTCCTTCACTATTGCTTCTCCTCTCCTTATCTTACTTACACCATCTCTCCCAGCCTACTATTTGCTCCAACTCCTTTTCCTTTCATATAACTAACCACCACAATTCACCTCCACTACAATCTTACTCCCCCATTTCTTCCTATCTTTATCACTCAGACAACCTTCTTCTTTTTCATTTTAAACTTATCCCCCATCACACATTCCCAATTCCTATAGGAACTAGCAAATCCCTACATTTCACAATAAACCCCAATCTCACAACCCTGCTGTCCATTAACCTAAACTATTACATACAACACCTGATCAGTACTCTCTTATCAGGTGACATCCATCCCAACCCAGGCCCTGCCAATATAACCACCACAACTAAATCTTTACTATTCACTTCCTTAAACTCACAAAGTATCATTAGGAAAGTCCCCAACCTTCATGCCTGGCTTTTACACAACAAACCTGACTTTTTAACTATTTCTGAAACCTGGTTGAAACCACATATTAACGACTCTGAAATAGTTCCCCCAAACTACTCAATCATAAGAAAAGACAGACCTGTCAAAAAAGGCGGAGGAGTAGCCCTTATATATTCCTCTTCCCTAGTAGTTTCCCCCTACAACAAACCTATCCCACACTTCAACAACGCTGAACTTCTCCATACCATATCTCAAATCAATAACCACAAACAAATATGTATAGCTTCCCTCTATATCCCTCCAGGTGACAATATTCCTACACTTGAACTTATCCTTTCTTGGCTATCCAGTAACATTAGTAATGAAACCATAATCCTAGGAGACGTAAACATTAACTGGGCCCTTATCCAAGCTCCTTCAAACAACACTAATATCAACCTCTACCATTTCTCACAACTGATCAACTTGCCTACTCACCCAGCCAAAAACCCCTCTGATGGGAGTATACTGGACTGGATCCTAGTCTCCCACCCCCACTACTTCACCAAAAGTGGCATCCTTCCCGACCCACTAGGCGACCACTTACCCACCTTTACCCACCGACTTTCAACTACCCTTCAACGAACCCACAGCTTCATTACTATCCGCAACCAGAAAAACTTTAACCCTATAACTTTTTCAAACTCACTTAATGCAGTAAACTGGGCTTGTCTAAAAACATTACCTCTAGACAATGCAGTCTCATACTTCAACTCCACATTCCTAAAATTACTTGACTCTCAAGCTCCCCTACAGACTAAGAGAATAAAAACTAAATCAGCCCCTTGGCTATCTAAAACTACTCTATCTCTCATGAGACAAAGAGACAAAGTGTGGGCACGCTACCAAAAACACAAGACAACCCCACTCCTCAACGAATACAAACTGCTCTGCAATAAAGCTAAAAAACTTATGTATTCTGATCGACAAAACTATTTCTCCACACTCCAAAACCAAAACAAAAGCAACCCTCAAAAATTCTGGAAAGGAATCTCCACTCTCCTCTACCCCAGCAAACCAGATACTCCTACCCCTGATCCAAATGCTCCAGAACTAGATTTAGCCACACAATTTAACTCCTTCTTTATTGACTCTATTTCAAAACTAACCTCCTCATTCTCTACCTCCTCCCAATCTACTAATTCCTCTACCTCCTCTTCCACACAAATTCTATCATCACCCATACAACCCCAAAATTCAACACCACCCGACTGCACTATCTTCACTTTAAATCCCATTCCTACAACTACTATTAATAAACTCCTCCAGAAATTAAAACCATGTACCAATGCTCCTGATAATATCCCTTCTTACTTTCTTAACATTGCTGCCGAAAGTCTGGCCTACCCTATTAGCATCCTAATCAACCGCTCCCTACTAGAAGGCACAGTTCCCCAAATTTGGAAACAAGCCTTTATTATACCATTACACAAAGGAGGTAACAATAATAACACTACCAATTTTAGACCCATAGCCATCCTGTCCCCCATTTCAAAAATCCTTGAGAAATGTGTGCAAATCTAACTCCTTCCTCATCTCCTAGATAACAACCTCATAGCCCCCATGCAGCATGGCTTCAGACCTAATCATAGTACCATGACTGCCCTTCTCTCTTTCCTTGAAATAGTAAATAAAGCCCGAGACTCTGGACAAATTGTTTCCACCTTACTCCTTGATCTTTCCAAAGCCTTCAATACTATCTCTCACAGCCTGCTCTTAACTAAACTCTCCAAACTCTACCTATCCTCCTCCTCTCTGAACTGGTTCTCTAGTTATCTATCAGACAGAAATCAAGCTGTAAAATGGAAAAAAGCAACTTCCTCCTTCCTAAGCACCCCCACTGGAGTCCCACAAGGCTCTATATTGGGCCCTCTTCTATTCAACATCTTTATTAATGACTTCCACAAATCTATCCCTTTCTCTAGCATTATCCAATATGCAGATGACTCCACTATCATCTGCTCCGCCTCTTCTATCTCCATCCCACAAAAACTTACTCAAGACGCCTTCTCTTCCACTGAGCAATGGATGCTTTGCAATCATCTAGCTCTCAATGCCACAAAGACCAAATTAATGTTATTTACTCCCTCCAAACTCCCTCCCCCCAACATAAACTCACTCTTAGTTACCAGTCAAAATAACTCTCCTCTTGAAATAGTGTCAGAGACCAAACTTCTTAGGGTCCACATTGACAACCAACTAAAATTTAGTTCCCACCTACAAAAGAACATCAAAAAAACACACCAAAAACTTGGTATGCTATATAGACAAAATGCCTACCTCACAGCTACCACTAAAATCACTCTAGCTGCTTCCTTCCTCATTCCCTCCCTCCTCTATGGTGCCCCACTTCTTACTAATTTTCAGTGCTCCTTAAACAGCTCACCTCTTGCTATAACAAAATAGCTAGATTCGCTACCACCCATAAGTCTTCCACTCACCACTGTCTCTCCCTCCATAAACTAAAATGGTTAGAACTTCCCAACTATCTTGCTTATACTCAACTAACTCTAGCCCACATGCTTATTCTAAACCCCTCCAACTGTCCCTCCCTCTCCTCTGCCTTTAAAATGCACCATCCAAATAGAGTTCTAAGGTCTAATAATCAAAATCTTCTAGAGGTCCACAAACCAAATCATCCCCCAGGCAAAAACCTCCTTTCCTTCAGCCTTGCTCGCCTCTGGAATTCCCTACCTCCAAACATCCGCACTTCTAACCACTCCACCTTCAAGAAATCACTTTTCTTACACCTAGAATCTCAATGGGAATGCTCTTGTACCCACCCCACATAACCAACTCTACCTTTCCCTGTACTAACATTCTACTCTATTCATCTACTATGCTCGTTCATTAAAATGCTTTTATGTTTTGCTTTTATTCCTTCGTTAGCCTGTACCAAGATTGTCACTGACAAATGTTAAGTACATTTATGTTTTTGCTTATGTTTTGCTTATGTTCTTTTATAGTATGTACCTATATATTTACAGTCAATGTTTTTGTAAATTGATTTTCTTTTTTGGAGCTTTTCTCCCCAGGACTCCATTGAAAACGGGTTCTTTAATGGCCCAATGGACTATCCTGGTAAACCAACTGCAATAAATAAATAAATAAATAAAATAAAATGTGTAGTGCTTAGGATACTATCTACAGGTGCTTTCCAAAGACCAACTGGGGACATGATAGGGGTCTCACAAGCATCTGCTTCCAGGGTACTCCACCAGTTACTGGATGCTATGCAACCACATGCCAGTGAGCACATTTCTTTTCCCCTCTCCCCTGAGATGAGGACCAACATTATGCAACAATTCTACCATGCAGCACACTACCCTGAGGTACTGGATGCCATATATTGCACTCATGTACGCATCAAGTCACCACCCGGTTAGGAGAATAGAATCTATGCCAACCACAAAGGGTACAACTCCATCAACTGCCAGGCTGGGTGCAATGCCCAGTGGATTATCATGAATGTGTATACTGGCATCCCTGGCAGTTAGCACAACTCCCATATCTGGCACACATCATAACTATACCAGATGTTTGCTGGGGGGACATCCCACATGGCTCTTTATTGGGGAATGCTGGCTACGCACTGGAACCATGGATGATGACACCCATCAGAAATGCATGCCCACCCACCGAAGAATGCCATAATGAGGCACAAGCACAAGCTAGGAACATCATAGACCATGTATTTGTGCTTCTGACGTCATGGTTTTGAGTCCTGCTACTCTCCAGTCACATGTGCACATATGTTCACAGTATGTGCCATGCTACACAATATGATCCTGTGGAAACAGCTGCAGCAGGACCAGTAAAGGGAAAGGATACGCAGCCCCCACCACTGCCTAGGTCACCACAGCCACAGTCACAGGAGGACTTAGAGGAGGAACCCCTATATGATATCCCTGTAGGCAGACATAGGCATGACCAGTACACCCTGTCTTTGGCTAAGAGACAATGTATAGCACATTCACTGACAACCTAGGTCCTAGGGACTGAGATCTTACTCCTACTCACATACATATAGTAAAATTGTTGATGCCAGGCAACCTACACAACCTGTACCTATCTGTGTATTGGCTGTGTACTGCTTGCATCACACAGAGTCAGCCCTGAACTACAGTTTTGTCAACTGCTGCATTCACAAGGTAAGTCTCTAACCTACGCACTACTTGTAAGCATTACTTTAATGTGGTATTGTATGTATGGATCTACTGCATTTTTGCAAGGAAATATAGTGAGCTATGTGGGCAGAAGTAACATCCAAATGTGACTACAGATACCCAGTCCAATAGTATGTGTTCCCTAATAATCACTAGGCCTCATGGTTGGAATATTCATTACATTAGTCAAGGGAGATGTTAAAGAGTGGGGTCACATGATCCTAGTAGATCATGTGCTGTTGTTCCCCACTCCCAACACAGCAGTGTTCCCATATAACTGCTTTAACAGTAAGTCAGCAATGGTATATCAGCAGACCAGGCAATCTCAGGGCTGTAACATAGAACTTGATCACACATTGTATGTCAAATGTAACGCATGAATAACAACATAATTATTTATGCTGTTGATTGTGTGATGGCTGACTTCTCTCTGTCTGGCAGGCTGTGTGGCTCAGTGGACTAGGGAAGATAGTATGGCTGATGGTGTTAATGCTTCTAATCTGGAAGTAGTCACATTTTTTGCATGTGAGGTATTATTATGCTGGTGTTTTCATAGACTGTCAGTCTGTATGTGGTGTAACATTATGAACCTCAATCACATCTTAAGTACAGCAGACAGCTAGGAAATGCTGTGGACATTTTGAGTGAAGTGCAGTACTACAGACACAGGGGCAGATGTCATTGTCTGTAACACACAAAATCCTGTACTGGAGTACAGGTAGGCATGGCCTGCAGTCACTTTATAAGTACTGACAGTCCCACTGGGCATGGCCATACACTTAGTTAAAATGAGTGCAATTCTGTTGCCCCTTCAGCAAAATGACCTGTTATGTGTAGATATGTCTGTACATACAGACATATATGTATACATATCCGTCTGTCACTATCTTTCACTCACATGCATAGTATATCTCTATGTAGTGTCAGATAGATATATACTGATATATATAGCTATATATATGAAAATGATACATAGACTCTCCTCATATACCTACATAATACATATACATATCATACACACACACACACACACAGCTACCTTTATATATACATCCCTGTTATATACATAAATATGTGTGTGGATGTCTGTATTGTCCTACATATACTAATAATGATGAGTAAATCTGCCCTATTACACATCCATACTGTTGCTCAAAGGAACCAAACTAAGGGTGCAACAGTACATAATCTACTTAACTACAGAAATCTGTGCCTGCTAGATGTCACCACGTAGACAGTCACAGGTGAGCAGGTGGTGTAATGTATAATGTTGACAATGCATGCATGGACAGGGTGCATTGTTCCTGACCACAGGTTTGCCTGTTTAAGTGCAAACAGCCACATATGGCCATACTGGTAACTGTACACATATAGCTAGTATAATAAGAGCTATCTCACTGCTAGGATACTAGATGCAGATAACAGTACAGAGCAATATCATTCTGCAGGCCACAGATGCTGTTCAACACAAGCCTAGTTTATGTAATGTTCAAGTACTGTGCCTGCAATCATAAATACAACAGACTTATCCTGTGGCATGTGCGATAAGTACTGTGAGCTAGTTAGAGCATTTTACATCATGTTATGGAACCCTAGGTTGTTTGACCTTCACTAGCATAATGGCCATACAGCCCTCATGATCATAGATGAAATTATATCCATAGTTACAGGATCAGTACATATTGCCCCAGTCCAAGAGTGACACAGGCAGACTCCCTGTGTTGAGATGATGGTTGCCCTGCCAATAATACAGATGGCATGTGCTGAGGTGCACTGAGGTGCTCTGTGTGCCATTAGACAGGGTTCAGATTCAAGGGTGTGATTAAGTCTGCTAGATAAATCTCTCCCACAAGCATGTAGTACTAATGGCACATACGAGGTTAATGTCCTTACAGTGAGTTATCCATCTACTATGCCTCTTACAGATAGGCAGCATACACAGTCAAGCTGGGTCACACATCGCCTGTTATGCAAGGCACAGATCACATCTGAGTAGTCTATATGCCATAGGTGACAATGACACTCATTGCAGATGATCCCCATTCAAACACACACTGAAGATGTGAAGTGTCCTTGTAAGGGACCATACTGTTGTGTGCAATCGCCAGTACTGCTTGGAAAGGTATATCACCAAATGTCCATTGCATTCAGATATTGGCATGCTGATGGAAGAATATTTGGAGGTTATGAGTATGTTACTTACTGGTGACTGTGGCCTCAGCTATTCCATATGATTCCTGCCATACCACTGTACAGACATGGTGATCTGAGGCACATTAGGTGTAAGCCTGTGTGGCCAGGTCTGTGTGCCCAGTTTGTTCACCCCTGACTATGTACGTCACATGTTGTGACTGATGTGCTACTTACCAGGTACATAGGTCTAACTAATGGAAATGATACTACGTATATATTTGCATGGAGTTTATGGCCATTAGTATGTCAACAGGCATGTGTTCGCAATACCCTCTTGCAGGATAGTGACATACCACAGAGACTCTATGAGTGCTTAAAATTTGCAGGCATCAACCGACATTGTTACCCACAGTCAGTCAGTAGTCTTATGTATTGTGGTTGAATGGATTCCAAGCAGTACAGGACCCATGATTGTACCCTGTTGAGCACTGCTGCTTACAGATCAGCTATTGGAGGTGGCTGTCCCTATGTTGCGTATGTATTTCAGCAATGGGCCACTTAGTGACCCCTACAATGACAGCATCATGGATGCCTAAGTGGATGCTTTGTAAACATTGCCTGAGCAGGAGCAGTAGTCAGATGGTTTGGCTCAGTCTAGGGGCACTGAACACCCTGATGTACCCTCACGCAGGTCCTTGGTGACTGCCTCAGAAATGTCCACCACATGTAACAGTCATGCTCCCCCTGTGTACAGTCAACTGTGTGTAGAACACATATATGTCTGCTGATCAGCTCTATGATGAATACCCCTATAGGCATACAGATATGGATACTTAGACACAGAGGTGTATAGTTATGTTGGTCAGTGGATGCACCACTTCTGTGCAAGGGTATAACAGTTGCCATTGCCCACTCAGCTGGTGTGCAGCCAGTAGTGTTAGTATGATTGCAAGGGTTTCCCAATGGTGTTAGTAATCCTTGCCAGATCACATGTGAGATACAGCCTGGAATGTTAGTATTGGCAATAGATGCTGTGTATCTTCCAATGAGAAGCCAGTTACACACTGCTCTGTAAATATGGAAGTTATGGGACAGGTTGTTGGAATGTCATGTGTCATATGTGGTGGGGATAAGGAAGTGTAGTTGATGCAGACAGTGTGGGAGTACAGGTTACGTATGAGTGCAGACCCATTATATGTGGCATCTTGACATATGAGGTCACTGACAATCCGGACCTGTCCTTTTAGGTCGCACATGCAAGTACATTGAATGTTTTGGTTCTGCTTTGTGTGGGTGCCTACTTTTGTCACTTACTGTGTATACTCAACATCACAACAACAGTATGTTCTTCTTTTAACTGAGGACATAGTGCCTCCATGTTGGGGGGGACCTCTCCCCAACTGTCACACAGCACTGTCCAGCTGTTATTGTACAGCCCGCTAATGGCAGTTGTCCATCAGTCAGGTTTGCTGAACTGTGATAACCTGTGTCTGTCCTGTCACTTACAGCCCAGTTCATGCAGTTGTAATGCTGCTGACATAATGCATGGGTGTAGAACTCTGCATACTTGCCTGTACCATCTGAAGGAGGGGGGGGTGCAGTCATGCTATATCAACCATCCCACAGAAAGTAATAAAAGGCTTTCTTGACATATATGTCTGTATTGTCTGCAAGGGGGGTACATGCCAATTGTTCTAAGGAGACTAATCTGTGGCCAGATCCCACCAGGGAGGACCTCACATTGGGGGAGCTGGTCTCCCATTTTTGGTAATACTGCAATACGTCGGTTTCCCATGTGGGGGTGTCAAAGCACTGCTGCAGGGCATTGTAGGTAAGGACCTGGACCATCCTTTGGGCAAGTGAGCCACAGCATGACTAAGCAACACAGTGTGCACATATTACACTTCCCTAATGTGCTTGTCTGTGCTTTATACAGACACCTTGCATGAATTCCTGCCTGTAACATTCTGGAAGTAACTGCAATACTTACTTGCACAGAGGACAGCTAGCATATAGTGCCAAGTGGTGTTCCCATACCTCTGAGTCTTGTCAGCTGAAATGCCATGATAGGCGTTAGTATGGATATGAGCACTAACACTGTCATATACCTACTGACACTGGACCAAACACTGTTACTTTTGTTCAAGGCCAGATCATGCTTACCGACTGTAACCAACAGAGCCCATTGACTGTTACACCATGCAATGGATGTCAGACATATGTCTCACTCCACCAACCATGGTCTGACAAGGTGTATGACAACATTAGGCCAGCAGGCCTTGCTGGAATATGTGTATGTCATGTACAGAGTGTTATGTCAGCTGGTGGATAGGCAAGTGTCTGACAGTCATACTCTGGGAAGATAGCATTGGGAGGCCTATGCTGCAATGCCAGTCACCAGTGGAGTTCACCATCCTCCATTATTGGCATACCCCATCTACCTATTCCCTCTCTGCAGTCACAGCCACTATCAGTGATCTGACTGAGTACATTAGTGGGTGACTGCATATTGGGAGCTGTCACAGAATCCCACAGAGATCCAACTGTTATCCAGGATGCCATAAGACACAGGCAGTTGTTCTCTGAGCCACTGACAAAGACTAGCTAACAACAACTGCACAATACTTTCCTATGGGACATCATCCACCCCTGAAAAATATTGTAGTGTTTGCAAACTGCATGCAGTTGAGTCATTACACATGGAGTTATTGACACAGGTAGTAATGTACCCTTTCACATTCACTGGTTGGTAAGATGTGGGGATGCATTGACTGTTGTACAACCTACACCAACAGGTTTGGGATGCAAATCCCAGACTGTCACTTCTATACTGAATGTGTCAGTCATCACTCCTGTCATTTTGTGCAATGGCAACCTTGCTATGTCATACACAGGCATATCATACAACTGGAGCAGCCACACAGCTTTCATGGTACACCAGCACACAGTGTAGATAACATGTGCTATGGGGTCTGTGTCACAAACTTACATGTGTAGTCCGTCTCCTAAATGCTTTGGAGGGGATGTGTATGGCTCCATACAGGGAGGTGTTGGATCCCATTGTGTACCTCCCGTATATCCATGACAGGGCTAACACATGTCTCACCTGTACTACACACCTACAACAAAACTGTGGTATACATATTACTTGTTGTAGAGACAGGTATGTAACACAAACAGCACACCCTACATGAAACAGGCCCCTCATGCATGTGAGGCACGCATCTGCTGTGACAGACATCATGTGCAGGTTACAAAATGGGATGCAGAACATGACAATCATAACCGCTGTCAGGCAGCTGTCTGTACTGGACACAGGATATTTGTATATTTGTAGATGGGTCATCTCCAACCTCACAGCTTGTAGATGTGTGAGCGCACAAAAAACTGGTGACAGTTATGAAGGGTAGAAGACCTGTTCACAGATTAGGGATGCATGATTATGCTGAATGCCGTCATTGTCCTTGTTAGCCTGTTATACACATATGAACCTATGGAGCCATGGACTTATAGTGCTGTACCTTGCTGACAACATATTTCTGCTTTGCTGACATACCATCCTGTGCTGCTTTATTGCCACTGCATATCCATAGTTTATCCCAACAGACTCCTGAAACAGAAACAGGTCCATGACACACATGTTGTTGTGTAACTATACAGCCATTACAGCATTATACAATATAAGGTACACAATATAATGCGGCGTACTCATGACAAATGCCCGCATACAGTATCTGTCATTAACCACTACAAGTGGCATGGCAAAACAACACTGCATTACACAAGTACATGTTAACTAATATAGTCACCCTGTGCATCAGACACATAGCTTCATTTCCCTGCATTGATGTCGAGGATGACAGGGATGTGACACAGGTATCATCACTTACTCAGGGTGTTGTGAGGGAGTACAGGAGGCGTAGGCTGACCCAAACAGTTGACAACATTTGTGTGAGTCAGGAAGGGAAGCAGGTAAGATGGACCATGGAAAGGTGCCGTGTGTGTCTGTAGGTGACCTGCATTTGACAGTGGTGTGTGAGTGTGTGCTTGTACACAGTCAAGCTCAGTGCTAGCCCTACATGTGTGTATGTTGGACAGCCTTAGACCATATATGGTAGAGTTGACAGTTCACCTTCTCCAGCCTCAAACATGGGAACTGACTTTTCCAGGAGTTGAACTGGAACCTCCATGCCCAAGGTCAGAAGCAGTGCTAGTACCTGATGGTGATTGCTGTCTGCTGGGACCGTGTCCCCAGTGGGAATGCCCAGGACCATGAGCCCATGGCTTGTCACATTGTGGTGTGGACAGCACACTCCTCTCTGTAGCGCTGGATGTACTGCCACTATGGGAGTGTGATTGTGCACAGCCACATGGACTCGAAGCAGATGGGGTAGCTGACCTATGTCCACAAGTTTGACATTCAACTCCAACCGCACATGCCAGCACAGATATGTGTGGTCCAAGACAGACACTGTCCCAGCCCACCTTCTGTCCACTGCATCAGTGAACCAATCCAGGGTATCCCCAATGTGGTGGGGGCAGTCATGGATGTCAGACTGTGCTGCATCCATAACCCTAATCATATGTCTTATTTTCTATTTAGAATGTGCTGGTGCCTCCAAGACAGACTGAAACATGCGCTGAGTGACCCATGTTGTGAAACTTGCAACAGGTGGTGGACAGACAGCAGGTCTCCTACAAGCACCTCTGTCAATCTGCCTATGTGGGACTTTGCCAGCTCTCTCGTTATGGCCAGTGTCTACATTCACTGGAGCCATAGTCACCACGCTTTCCTGTTCAAATGTCCTCATCTTCTGACTATCCAATATCTGTGGCATCTGGAGACAGGGTATGCATGGGCATACTTACTGTGTGTGGTGACAATGAGGGCAGAAGAGGGATTTCAATGTCTGGGACAGATTCAGACCCCAAAACCCCCACCTATGCCACACTGTGGCCACCATCATCATCAGAGTCTAAGGAGACACTGACATCAGGTTGTTTAGGGGACAGAGACCACCCCCCAGTCACCTGTGGTAAGATGGTAAGCAATGAAAAAGCAGTACATTAATACCTGTACTATTAATCTCTGCAGTACTATGTTGTGATACATGTAAGGCTCTACACACTGCCATCACTATGACAGACCAGTTAAAAACCCAACCTTATATAGTAGGACATGAGGATAATACTTTTCCCACTAACAACTCTAGTTACTTGAAAATAACATCTCATTACATTTCACTCTCATTGGTAGCAGTAAGGTACACTGTTGACATTTGTGCAGACACATATGACACTCTGTAGTGTCCTGACAATACTGTCATATCTATCAGTGTGGTCACACTTACAAGGCATAGATATGAGTCTAACATATGTACAGTCAGAATATATGTGTGCTGTTGGCAATTATACCAACAGTACAGCAATGCAGGCAGCAGGCCTGGGATGACACTATAGAGATTACAATGCTGTAAACCTACATCTATAATAAAACAGTGTCATGATTACCAGGAGCAGGACCCCAGGCTTGGCCAATACCTGATGGACCTGTGAAAAGTTGAGGGATAGGTAATGTTAGTACCACCGCATGCTCCACCATCACAAGGAAATGCATCCATATATCTCACATTTATAGTTGTTACTGTGTTAATTGTTATATTGGCCAAAATCTGAGCATGACAGTCAACTACAGTGAACCCCCCAAAAAAACAGATAGACCTGACACCCACGTAAGCCTATGTACACCCTAACACACTGAATACTACAGTATTGCAGTGCTGATTGAACTAAGCTTACCTGCATGTTCCACTGTCATGGACACTTTGGCACCTACATCCATGATGTAGGGTGTGATGGATACCTGGCAGCTGTCATGTGTGCCTAGATTTGCCAGGAATTCCTCAGTGGCTGAGAGTGGTTATTCTGCTGCAGGCCCTCCACTGGTGGCACCATGATCCCTGGCTACATCTGCTGCTCTTCTGTGTGCAGCATTGATCATGTCCATTGTGCTGTGTTGAACCTGCTCATATGTCCTGCTCTGATGACCAGTGGAACTGACATCACTTAGAAGGTCAGCTCACAATGCCTCCTATCATTTCCTGTTGTGTCTCCCCCTGGACAGTAGGACATCATGGTGTTGACGGACTGATTCCACTATTAACTCATTTTCTGCATCAATGAAAGCTACACAGCATCTTGCATACATGCTCCTTGAAAGACAACAACATGGGAACACATGTCAGGATCATATACATGGAAGTATACTATGCAGAGATACAGCAAGGAAAGAATGGCTGGGAATATCCACTGGTTGATCACACATGTCATATGCCATGGTATACAAACATACTAAGCATGTGGAAACAACTGGGATACTGGTAATAGTCAGTTATTCCCATGTGTGCCAAGACAGATACTGCTGTATGTTCATACAGCTGACACTGGAGTCTATTGCAGTGTATCCCCATGGGGCAACCCCCCTGATAATATGTCAAACCAACTGCGCCATAAAATTGCAGGGTGCTATTGAAACCACTGTAAAGGGAGAGTTCTACAAGCCCAGTGTGTCACATTGACAATATGCATTCCACCATTGATGTCTTGCGCATCCTCTGTATGTGTAACAAATCTGGAGATCATTGACATGTCATCACAGTTCTAAGAAAGGCTTAATGCTGTAATCCCTATTCTCTGTAAGTGTAGTCAGACATCTGCATCCTGATGTAGACAATATGGTTACATACCCGATGGAGTGCAGTACCCCTCAGTTGATATGTGTTAATACTTTGCATACGCATGATCTGTGTGAGGAAAGTCTCATACAGAATGGTTCCCCATAGCCAGCTGCTTGCATTTATAACATGCTTCTCATCGGCAGCTGATTGCCTCTTAACCAGTCTGTGGCTCTGAAATGGTAATAGCAGCCAATACAGCTGATTTGCACTATCATCAGCCAATCACATGCAACCACAGTACAATATATAAGGTCTTCATGTAGATTAGGGGCACTTTCTGATATGATATGCTGGACATTACTAGGGTGAGGATACTACTTCATCAAAGAGGGTAGGTCTGTAGCAGAAACTTTTACATAGAGATAGGTGTGCTACAGGCTGCAACTGCTGCTGCAGGTAATAGGCATAGGCAAGACAGTGTAAACACTATGGGGGACAACAAGCTGTAAGGGTAACTGTGGGAGCTTTGTCAGCCTTGCTGTAGAGGCAGAGCCAGAGTGAGGCTTCCATTTCCAGTTCAACTAAGGCATGTGTTTAAGATAAGTATGTTAGGCAAAGGTATCACTAAAAGAATACTATGCCACATGTTTGTTGTGTCCTTGAGCAACATTGGGGATTAATGTAACAATATGTCCACAATTTGGGCAACTGTCAGGCCATGTTTTACAGTCTGGTATTAATTTGGAGTGTGTATGAGGACAGTCCATGTTACAAGCAGGGACTTCAAATGTGTATGGATGTGCAGTTGTGATAATTGGCATTGTGAGTTTGAAAGGATTGTGTGGTGTTGCAGTACCTGAGGTGAATTTCTCTATCAATGCATATTAATGCCTGACGTGACACTTTATGCACTTATAGGTTCATAGGTTCATAGGTAGATACTAGGCTATCTGCCCTAGGGCATTTATAAGCCTAGCCAGAGTATATTTGGCTTCCGCCTCCCTATTAGATTAGCCTACTGTGCCTCTGTAAAGTAGGTCACAGAAGGTACCCTTTAAGATTAGTTTACTGTGCCTTTGTCTAGCAGGGACACAGAAGAGATCCCAGGGGTGAATTTGCGATTTCCCATCCACGCGTCCAGATTTCGCTTGAAGAGGGTCAGCGAGGGGCTATGTCTAACATGAATTGTGATTCTATTCCAGAGTGAGGGGAGCCTCTGGGAAATGAATCTGTCCCTCCAGCATGTCCTATTTATTTTTGTGCTGAGGTTTAAGTCCCCGGAGTGTGTAGCTCTAAGGGACTTGGATTTTGTGAGGTGGAGCATGTCCATTAATTCTGGGTTTGACATGGCTATGTACGTCAGGCATAGATCACCTCTGAGTAGGTGGTAAGCAACTGAGTAGAGCTGGAGTTTCTTTAGTCGAGCTGCATAGGACATCTGTTTGTAGCCCATGATCCTCTTGGCGAGGTACTTTTGGGGTTTCTCCAGTTGCTGCAGGTGTCGGGTAAGGTACATCCCAAAAGGGGCATAGTATTCAATTATGGGCCTGATGAGTGATGAGTAGAGGGGCACAATGACCTCTCTTGATCTAGATGCGAACCCTTTCATGATAGGGTGGGTTATATAGAAGGTCTTTCTAACCACTTTGGCAACGTGATTATCAAAGGAGAGATTACTATCTACGTTGGTCCCCAAATCTCTAATTACTTCTTCCATACATAATGGATTGCCACCTATGTGGTAATTTGTGGGCACCTTGTTTTTCCCAAAGGGGATGACTATGCACTTTTTAGAATTTAGCTTGAGGCCGTGGCTCTGGCACCAAGCATCCGTCTCTGTGAGACCCTTTTGGAGGATGCTTGTGTTGGCTGGAGATTCGATTATGGCCCCCAGTTTGCAGTCATCTGTGAACTTTGTCAGCCATAATCCCCCCATGTTAGCCTGAACCTCAGAGAAGTATATACCGAACAAGAGAGGTCCCAGAACTGAGCCCTGTGGGATGCCACTTGTAACTGGATTGGATTTGGACATGGCACCTGCGATTCTGACCATGTGGGTTCTATCCATGAGCCAGTTTGCAACCCATCTTGTGATATAGGGGCTGATATTTAAGCTGGTAAGCTTATTTATGATGCCCGAGTGGGGTATTGTGTCGAAGGCTTTTGCGAGGCCCAGGTAGGCTGTGTGGACTACCTTGCCCTTATCTATGGCTTTGGTAACTGTTTCAAAGAAATCAACTAGGTTTAAGAGGCAAGATCTGCCCTTAACAAAGTCGAATTGGGTAGGATCCAGTGTCTGGAGGCTCCCAATGTCTTTGTTTATGAGTTCCATGATAATACGCTCCATAGCTTTACAAACCAGACTAGTCAGGCTTATGGGACGATAGTTCCCGGGGTCTGTTGTGGCACCACCTTTGTGGAGTGGGACCACTGTAGCTGTACACCATTCTTTGGGTACATATCCTGTAGTAAGGCTAAGTTTGAACAGTGACTTAATGTGAGGGTTAAGTTCTTCTTGGAGCTCATGTAAGACACAGCCTGGGACACCGTCCGGTCCCATAGATGCTGTGTTTTTTGCTTTGAGAGGGCAGCTTTCACCTGTGCATCTGTGATGTCAGGGAGGTTACATTCTGTTGGGATAGGCATTTGCTTCTTTGGGGGGGAAAGGGGGGGAGAAGTTTGCGCTGAATCTGTCTGCCAGGATGTTGGCTATGTCTGTAGGTTCGGTATATTTTGTACCATTATGCAACAATTCAGAGCATATCTGGGAGTTTCCACCCATATTCCTGACATAACTAAAGAAGGCCTTGTGATTATTTTTAGTGTCTAGGGCAATTTTTCTTTCGAAACTGGCCTTTGATGGTTTTATGAGGGATCGAAGTTTCTTGTTAATACTGATCAGAGATGCCTTCCCTTTTTGGGATTTTGCTCTGTCATGTAGTAGCTTCCTCCTTCTGTTGTTTAGCTTATTTATGGCTGGGGTCCACCAGACAGGTCTCCTGTTTTTGAAGGAGTGAGTCTTGGTTTTATTTGGGATAGCACGATCCACACATTCCTGCAGGTGCTCATAGAATGCATTTGTAAAGGATTCTGCGGATTGGGCTGCATTATCCTCTGGCCTGGGGGCTTTGAAGGATTCCACCTCAGTCTTGAGAAGTGCAAAGTTGGCTTTTGAGAAATTCTTTACCGTGATTTCCTTGGCTGGGGGTGGAGATGGGATATGGATGTCCAGGGAAATTTGTTTATGGTCTGATCTTACCAATGAGGGGTTTACCTCTGGTGTGGAACATAGAGTCCCCATGTTGGTGATGACCAGGTACAATATGTTGTTCCCTCTTGTGGGAGTGGTGACCAGTTGTTCCATCGTGATAGAGTTTATAAATTCAAGGAACCGTTGGGCGAGGGCGTTTGGGCTTGAGTAGTTTTTCCAGTCAATGTTTGGGTAGTTGAAGTCACCCAATAACATAGTGTTTGGAGAGACCTTCATATTCTCCAGTGTTCTCAGGCATGACAAGTGGGGTTGCTGTAATAGGGAGGGTGTTCTGTATCAGGCTACAAACTGAAAGGCATTTTTTTCCGCTGTTAGTTGCACATGGATGGTTTCCGATGCTTCGTGCAGTGCCACTAACCTGGAGGTGTAGGAATCTTTGATGAATATAGATACTCCCACTCCTTTTGTGCTTCGGTCTGAGTTTTGGGGCTGAAACGCATGGTATGAGTTATAACCTGGTAGTGCTGGGGTGGTCTAAGGAGCCTTGAACCAGATTTCTGTTACTGCATAGACATCGATTTTCTCCATACTAAGGAGAGTCTCGAGTGCGTGCATCTTGAGGTTTAGACTTCTGGCATTGAGTAGCATTACCTTTAGTTTTTTTATCCTTGGGTTGTCTATGGAGGTGGGTTTGTCCTTTGAGCCTTGCCTAAAGAAGGCACTATGGGGGTGGCAAGAGCCTTGGCCAGTATACGAAAGCCTAAGGGTGACAGGTGCAAGCCGTCCATACCGAAGCAATGTCTCTTGTCGAGCATGTCATTCCAGGCTGACAGACACTGGATCCCCTTTGAATGACACCAATACTTTAGCCAATTGTTGAAACTGATCATTTTGTCTTTATACTGTGGCATCATTCTTGGTGAAGACAAGATGCTATTCAAGGTCAGGGTCATACCAGCCTGGGCTACATGATCAGAGAGCTCCTCTATGTCTCTTTTCATGTAGTCCAGGGAAGTACATCTCAGGTCATTCACACCAGCATGGACAATGATGGAGTCATACTTTTACATGCTTTGGAGTGACCTGAGTGCTTGCGTTATGTGGTGGATTCTGGCATCCGACAGGCAGCTTACAGTGACCTTCTCCTTGTTCTGTCTGGTGAGTGGGACGTCAGTGTGCCGGACAATAGAGTCCCCTATAACAAGTGTATTTGGTGTGTTGTTTGGCCTTAAGGGCTGTGACTGTGAGGCACACTGATTTTGTGAGATATGTGATTCGTGGGTATTGTTGAGGGGTGGCTGTTGCTTGGATATCTGCTTAGGATGTCTTTGCTGTTTAGGCAGATTTTTATTTAGAGCCTCTGAGTATGTTTTTGTGTGTTTATGTGTTGGGTATGCAGATGCAAGAGGTCTGTGTGAGACTGGATTTGTGGTGCAGGTGGTTACCTTTTCCTCCTGACTGACTGTGCCAGTCTTGGATTGAGAGAGCTCTGCCTCCAGTTTGGCTGTGTAACTGCATCTCTCACATGTATTATAGTTTGTTGGAAGGAGGAGAGGGTTGTCTGTGTACATAAGGCAATTGTAACATTGCCTCAAAATTCCCAGATTCACCAGCTGGACTGGAGAGTAACCCTGAAACTGACCCTTGGATATACCAGATTAGTATAGGGAGCTGTTTTTTTACTGATTAGATTAGGGAAGGGAACTGATTTTTCAGGAAGGACCAATTGGGAGCCTAATACTTATGAGAAGTCAAGGAGGGTGTAGTGCTTTAGTTAGTGTTTCCTTATAAGAGCTGAGCAAGTGCAGGGCTTTAGAAAGAGAACAGAGTGATTACTTTGAGAGTTTGAACAGTTCTAAGGGAAAAAGTGAAGAGCAGACTTTGTGGAGCCTGGAATAGTTTAAAACTGTTTTGGCGGTGCTGCCTGACGCTGCTCAGTGCGCAAAACTGCTGAAAAAGAGTGTTGTATGGTTTTAAGAGAGAGAGATCAATGAGTTTAGAATTGACCCAAAATGGCCAATAAAACTACAGCTTCTAGGCAGTAACTACTCCTCCAGGGAAAGGCAGGCTGTTCAGTGTTAACCACTGCCACTGGTGAACAGAGAGACTTCCCTTTAGCCCAAGCAAGCACTGGCCTTCTAGAAACTTCCAAACAGTTCAGAACAGCAAATCTGTAACTGAACTTTCTTAACTTTCAGAAAGTGGGAAAAAGCAAGATTTTTTTTTTCTTTTTTGTTGTAGTTTAAAGGTAGCAGAGATACACAAGCAGCAAAATATTCACAACAGTGCAATAAATGACCCCACACTTGAGTGCTAGGCCAAAATCAGGTAAAATGCAGTTTTTAGAGAAAAAAAATGATTTTAAATTAAGTGCAACACAGGAAATGCAGTAAACAGGCTCTATATGTGTTCCAAGTACTGTTACTATTACAGATATAAACTTTTGCAAGCCGGAAAATGCCAAAAAGTAGGTGGCAAAGCAGTAAAACTTAACAAAAAAAATCAGAAGAAAATACTTAAAATCACAAAAGTGGCTCCTTTTCTTCTCTCAGCATTTTCTCCCCTTGGTAGGTGCTTCAGCAACAACTAGCAAGCCTGGAAAGATGCTAAAACCACAAGGCAGCCGGGTTTTAAGAGAGAGAGCTCAAGGAGTTTAGAATTGACCCAAAATGGCCAATAAAACTACAGCTTCTAGGCAGTAACTACTCCTCCAGGGACAGGTAGGCTGTTCAGTGTTAACCACTGCCACTGGTGAACACAGAGACTTCCCTTTAGCCCAAGAAAGCACTGGCCTTCTACAAACTTCCAAACAGTTCAGAACAGCAAATCTGTAACTGAACTTTCTTAACTTTCAGAAAGTGGGAAAAAAGCAAGATTTTTTTTCTTTTTTGTTGTAGTTTAAAGGTAGTAGAGATACACAAGCAGCAAAATATTACAACAGTGCAATAAATGACCCCACACTTGAGTGCTAGGCCAAAGTCAGGTAAAATGCAGTTTTTAGAGAAAAAAAAGCTTTTAAATTAAGTGCAACCAAGGAAATGCAGTAAACAGACTCTAGATGTGTTCCAAGTACTGTTACTGTTACAGATATAAACTTTTGCAAGCCAGAAAATGCCAAAAAGAAAGCGGCAAAGCAGTAAAATTTAACAAAAAATCAGAAGAAAATACTTAAAATCACAAAAGTGGCTGCTTTTCTTCTTTCAGCGTTTTCTCCCCTTGGTAGGTGCTTCAGCAACAACTAGCAAGACTGGAAAGATGCCAAAACCACGAGGCAGCTGGGTTTCAAAAGAGAGAGATCAAAGAGTTTAGAATTAACCCAAAATGGCCAATAAAATTACAGCTTCTAGGCAGTATCCACTCCTCCAGGGACAGGCAGGCTGTTCAGTGTTAACCAATTACAATGGTGAACATAGAGACTTCCCTTTAGCCCAAGCAAGCACTGGCCTTCTAGAAACTTCCAAACAGTTCAGAACAGCAAATCTGTAACTGAACTTTCTTAACTTTCAGAAAGTGGGAAAAAAGCAAGATTTTTTTTTTCTTTTTTGTTGTAGTTTAAAGGTAGCAGAGATACACATGCAGCAAAAACCTCACAACAGTGCAATAAATGACCCCACACTTGAGTGCTAGGCCAAAATCAGGTAAAATGCACTTTTTAGAGAAAAAAATATTTTAAATTAAGTGCAACACAGGAAATGCAGTAAACAGGCTGTAGATGTGTTCCAAGTACTGTTACTGTTACAGATATAAACGTTAGCAAGACGGAAAATGCCAAAAAGTAGGTGGCAAAGCAGTAAAACTTAACAAAAAATCAGAAGAAAATACCTTGGTAGGTGCTTTAGCAACAACTAGCAAGACTGTAAAGATGCCAAAACCACGAGGCAGCTGGGTTTTAAAAGGGAGAGATTAAAGAGTTTAGAATTGACCCAAAATGGCCAATAAAACTACAGCTTCTAGGCAGTAACCACTCCTCCAGGGACAGGCAGGCTGTTCAGTGTTAACCACTTACATTGGTGAACATAGAGACTTCCCTTTAGCCCAAGCAAGCACTGGCTTTCTAGAAACTTCCAAACAGTTCAATACAGCAAATCTGTAACTGAACTTTCTTAACTTTCAGAAAGTGGGAAAAAACTAAGATTTTTTTTTTTCTTTTTTGTTGTAGTTTAAAGGTAGCAAAGATACACAAGCAGCAAAATATTCACAACAGTGCAATAAATGAACCCATACTTGAGTGCTAGGCCAAAATCAGGTAAAATGCAGTTTTTAGAGAAAAAAAGATTTTAAATTAAGTGCAACACAGGAAAGGCAGTAAACAGGCTCTAGATGTATTCCAAGTACTGTTACAGATATAAACTTTAGCAATCCGGAAAATGCCAAAAAGTAGGTGGCAAAGCAGTAAAACTTATAGAAAATCAGAAGAAAATACTTAAAATCACAAAAGTGGCTCCTTTTCCTTCTCTCAGCATTTTCTCCCCTTGGTAGGTGCTTCAGCAACAACTAGGAAGCCTGGAAAGATGCCAAAACCAAGAGGCAGCTGGGTTTTAAGAGGGAGAGATCAAAGAGTTTAGAATTGACCCAAAATGGCCAATAAAACTACAGCTTCTAGGCAGTAACCACTCCTCCAGGGAAAGGCAGGCTGTTCAGTGTTAACCACTGCCACTGGTGAACACAGAGACTTCCCTTTAGCCCAAGCAAGCACTGGCCTTTTAGAAACTTCCAAACAGTTCAGAACAGCCAATCTGTAACTGAACTTTCTTAACTTTCAGAAAGTGGGAAAAAAGCAAGAGTTTTTTTTTCTTTTTTGTTGTAGTTTAAAGGTAGCAGAGATACACAAGCAGCAACATATTCACAACAGTGCAATAAATGACCCGGAACTTGAGTGCTAGGCCAAAATCAGGTAAAATGCAGTTTTTAGAGAAAAAAATGATTTTAAATTAAGTGCAACACAGGAAATGCAGTAAGCAGGCTCTAGATGTGTTCCAAGTACTGTTACTGTTACAGATATAAACTTTTGCAAGCAAGAAAATGCCATAAAGTAAGCGGCAAAGCAATAAAACTTAACAAAAAATCAGAAGAAAATACTTAAAATCACAAAAGTGGCTCCTTTTCTTCTCTCAGCATTTTCTCCCCTTGGTAGGTGCTTCAGCAACAACTAGCAAGCCTGAAAAGATGCCAAAATGATGAGGGAGCTGGGTTTTAAGAGGGAGAGATCAAGGAGTTTAGAATTGACCCAAAATGGCCAATAAAGCTGCAGCGCTCTAGGCAATAACCACTCCTCCAGGGACAGGCAGGCTGTTCAGTGTTAACCACTGCCACTGGTGAACACAGAGACTTCCCTTTAGCCCAAGTAAGCACTGGCCTTCTAGAAACTTCCAAACAGTTCAGAACAGCAAATCTGTAACTGAACTTTCTTAACTTTCAGAAAGTGGGAAAAAAGCAAGAGTTTTTTTTTTTTTTTGTAGTTAAAAGGTAGCAGAGATACACAAGCAGCAAAATATTCACAACAGTGCAATAAATGACCCCACACTTGAGTGCTAGGCCAAAATCAGGTAAAATGCAGTTTTTAGAGAAAAAAATGATTTTAAATTATGTGCAACACAGGAAATGCAGTAAACAGGTTCTAGATGTGTTCCAAGTACTGTTACTGTTACAGATATAAACTTTTGCAAGCCAGAAAATCCCAAAAAGTAAGTGGCAAAGCAGTAAAACTTAAAAAAAAATCAGAAGAAAATACTTAAAATCACAAAAGTGGCTCCTTTTCTTCTTTCAGCATTTTCTCCCCTTAGTAGGTGCTTCAGCAACAACTAGCAAGACTGGAAAGATGCCAAAACCACGAGGCAGCCAGGTTTTAAGAGAGAGAGATCAAGGAGTTTAGAATTGACCCAAAATGGCGAATAAAACTACAGCTTCTAGGCAATAGTCACTCCTCCAGGGAAAGGCAGGCTGTTCAGTGTTAACGACTGCCACTGGTGAACACAAAGACTTCCCTTTAGCCCAAGCAAGCACTGGCCTTCAAGAAACTTCCAAACAGTTCAGAACAGCAAATCTGTAACTGAACTTTCTTAACTTTCAGAAAGTGGGAAAAAAGCAAGATTTTTTTTTTCTTTTTTGTTGTAGTTTAAAGGTAGCAAAGATACACAAGCAGCAAAATATTCACAACCGTGCAATAAATGAACCCAAACTTGAGTGCTAGGCCAAAATCAGGTAAAATGCAGTTTTTAGAGAAAAAAAGATTTTAAATTAAGCGCAACACAGGAAATGCAGTAAACAGGCTCTAGATGTGTTCCAAGTACTGTTACTGTTACAGATATAAACTTTAGCAAGCTGGAAAATGCCAAAAAGTAGGCTGCAAAGCAGTAAAACTTAACAAAAAAATCAGAAGAAAATACTTAAAATCACAAAAGTGTTTCCTTTTCTTCTCTCAGCGTTTTCTCCCCTTGGTAGGTGCTTCAGCAACAACTAGCAAGCCTGAAAAGATGCCAAAACGATGAGGGAGCTGGGTTTTAAGAGGGAGAGATCAAGGAGTTTAGAATTGACCCAAAATGGCCAATAAAACTACAGCTTCTAGGCAGTAACCACTCCTCCAGGGACAGGCAGGCTGTTCAGTGTTAACCACCTACACTGGTGAACATAGAGACTTCCCTTTAGCCCAAGCAAGCACTGGCCTTCTAGAAACTTCCAAACAGTTCAGAACAGCAAATCTGTAACTGAACTTTCTTAACTTTCAGAAAGTGGGAAAAAAGCAAGATTTTTTTTTCTTTTTTGTTGTAGTTTAAAGGTAGCAGAGATACACATGCAGCAAAATATTCACAACAGTGCAATAAATGACCCCACACTTGAGTGCTATGCCAAAATCAGGTAAAATGCACTTTTTAGAGAAAAAAACATTTTAAATTAAGTGCAACACAGGAAATGCAGTAAACAGGCTCTAGATGTGTTCCAAGTACTGTTACTGCTACAGATATAAATGTTAGCAAGATGGAAAATGCCAAAAAGTAAGTGGCAAAGCAGTAAAACTTAACAAAAAATCAGAAGAAAATATTTAAAATCACAAAAGTGGCTCATTTTCTTCTCTCAGCGTTTTCTCCCCTTGGTAGGTGTTTCAGCAACAACTAGCAAGCCTGGAAAGATGCCAAAACGATGAGGGAGCTGGGTTTTATGAGAGAGAGATCAAGGAGTTTAGAATTGACCCAAAATGGCCAATAAAACTACAGCTTCTAGGCAATAACCACTCCTCCAGGGACAGGCAGGCTATTCAGTGTTAACCACTGCCACTGATGAACACAGAGACTTCCCTTTAGCCCAAGCAAGCACTGGCCTTTTAGAAACTTCCGAACAGTTCAGAACAGCAAATCTGTAACTGAACTTTCTTAACTTTTAAAAAA
>NC_056733.1:1509379526-1509392026 GCF_019279795.1 Protopterus annectens
AAAAAAAAAAAAAAAAATTTCCCCCCCAACCATAAGCCTGAAAAGATGCCAAAACGATGAGGGAGCTGGGTTTTAAGAGGGAGAGATCAAGGAGTTTAGAATTGACCCAAAATGGCCAATAAAACTACAGCTTCTAGGCAGTAACCACTCCTCCAGGGACAGGCAGGCTGTTCAGTGTTAACCACCTACACTGGTGAACATAGAGACTTCCCTTTAGCCCAAGCAAGCACTGGCCTTCTAGAAACTTCCAAACAGTTCAGAACAGCAAATCTGTAACTGAACTTTCTTAACTTTCAGAAAGTGGGAAAAAAGCAAGATTTTTTTTTCTTTTTTGTTGTAGTTTAAAGGTAGCAGAGATACACATGCAGCAAAATATTCACAACAGTGCAATAAATGACCCCACACTTGAGTGCTATGCCAAAATCAGGTAAAATGCACTTTTTAGAGAAAAAAACATTTTAAATTAAGTGCAACACAGGAAATGCAGTAAACAGGCTCTAGATGTGTTCCAAGTACTGTTACTGCTACAGATATAAATGTTAGCAAGATGGAAAATGCCAAAAAGTAAGTGGCAAAGCAGTAAAACTTAACAAAAAATCAGAAGAAAATATTTAAAATCACAAAAGTGGCTCATTTTCTTCTCTCAGCGTTTTCTCCCCTTGGTAGGTGTTTCAGCAACAACTAGCAAGCCTGGAAAGATGCCAAAACGATGAGGGAGCTGGGTTTTATGAGAGAGAGATCAAGGAGTTTAGAATTGACCCAAAATGGCCAATAAAACTACAGCTTCTAGGCAATAACCACTCCTCCAGGGACAGGCAGGCTATTCAGTGTTAACCACTGCCACTGATGAACACAGAGACTTCCCTTTAGCCCAAGCAAGCACTGGCCTTTTAGAAACTTCCGAACAGTTCAGAACAGCAAATCTGTAACTGAACTTTCTTAACTTTCAGAAAGTGGGAAAAAAGCAAGATTTTTTTTTTCTTTTTTGTTGTAGTTTAAAAGTAGCAGAGATACACAAGCAGCAAAATATTCACAACAGTGCAATAAATGACCCCACACTTGAGTGCTAGGCCAAAATCAGGTAAAATGCAGTTTTTTAGAGAAAAAATGATTTTAAATTAAGTGCAACACAGGAAATGCAGTAAACAGGCTCTAGATGTGTTCCAAGTACTGTTACTGTTACAGATATAAACTTTTGCAATCAAGAAAATGCCAAAAAGTAAGCAGAAAAGCAGTAAAACTTAACAAAAAATCAGAAGAAAATACTTAAAATCACAAAAGTGTTTCCTTTTCTTCTCTCAGCGTTTTCTCCCCTTGGTAGGTGCTTCAGCAACAACTAGCAAGCCTGAAAAGATGCCAAAACGATGAAGGAGCTGGGTTTTAAGAGGGAGAGATCAAGGAGTTTAGAATTGACCCAAAATGGCCAATAAAACTACAGCTTCTAGGCAGTAACCACTCCTCCAGGGACAGGCAGGCTGTTCAGTGTTAACCACCTACACTGGTGAACATAGAGACTTCCCTTTAGCCCAAGCAAGCACTGGCCTTCTAGAAACTTCCAAACAGTTCAGAACAGCAAATCTGTAACTGAACTTTCTTAACTTTCAGAAAGTGGGAAAAAAGCAAGATTTTTTTTTTCTTTTTTGTTGTAGTTTAAAGGTAGCAGAGATACACATGCAGCAAAATATTCACAACAATGCAATAAATGACCCCACATTTGAGTGCTATGCCAAAATCAGGTAAAATGCACTTTTTAGAGAAAAAAATATTTTAAATTAAGTGCAACACAGGAAATGCAGTAAACAGGCTCTAGATGTGTTCCAAGTACTGTTACTGTTACAGATATAAATGTTAGCAAGTTGGAAAATGCCAAAAAGTAGGTGGCAAAGCAGTAAAACTTAACAAAAAATCAGAAGAAAATATTTAAAATCACAAAAGTGGCTCATTTTCTTCTCTCAGCGTTTTCTCCCCTTGGTAGGTGTTTCAGCAACAACTAGCAAGCCTGGAAAGATGCCAAAACGATGAGGGAGCTGGGTTTTATGAGAGAGAGATCAAGGAGTTTAGAATTGACCCAAAATGGCCAATAAAACTACAGCTTCTAGGCAATAACCACTCCTCCAGGGACAGGCAGGCTATTCAGTGTTAACCACTGCCACTGGTGAACACAGAGACTTCCCTTTAGCCCAAGCAAGCACTGGCCTTTTAGAAACTTCCGAACAGTTCAGAACAGCAAATCTGTAACTGAACTTTCTTAACTTTCAGAAAGTGGGAAAAAAGCAAGATTTTTTTTTTTGTTGTAGTTTAAAGGTAGCAGAGATACACAAGCAGCAAAATATTCACAACAGTGCAATAAATGACCCCACACTTGAGTGCTAGGCCAAAATCAGGTAAAATGCAGTTTTTAGAGAAAAAAATGATTTTAAATTAAGTGCAACACAGGAAATGCAGTAAACAGGCTCTAGATGTGTTCCAAGTACTGTTACTGTTACAGATATAAACTTTTGCAAGCCGGAAAATGCCAAAAAGTAGGTGGCAAAGCAGTAAAACTTAACAAAAAAATCAGAAGAAAATACTTAAAATCACAAAAGTGACTCCTTTTCTTCTTTCAGCATTTTCTCCCCTTGGTAGGTGCTTCAGCAACAACTAGGAAGACTGGAAAGACGCCAAAATGACGAGGCAACCGGGTTTTATGAGAGAAAGATCATGGAGTTTAGAATTGACCCAAAATGGCCAATAAAACTACAGCTTCTAGGCAGTAACCACTCCTCCAGGGACAGGCAGGCTGTTCAGTGTTAACCACTTACATTGGTGAACATAGAGACTTCCCTTTAGCCCAAGCAAGCACTGGCTTTCTAGAAACTTCCAAACAGTTCAGAACAGCAAATCTGTAACTGAACTTTCTTAACTTTCAGAAAGTGGGAAAAAAGTAAGTTTTTTTTTTCTTTTTTGTTGTAGTTTAAAGGTAGCAAAGATACACAAGCAGCAAAATATTCACAGCAATGCAATAAATGAACCCATACTTGAGTGCTAGGCCAAAATCAGGTAAAGTGCAGTTTTTAGAGAAAAAAAGATTTTAAATTAAGTGCAACACAGGAAATGCAGTAAACAGGCTCTAGATGTATTCCAAGTACTGTTACAGATATAAACTTTAGCAATCAGGAAAATGTCAAAAAGTAGGCGGCAAAGCAGTAAAACTTAAAGAAAATCAGAAGAAAATACTTAAAATCACAAAAGTGGCTCCTTTTCCTTCTCTCAGCATTTTCTCCCCTTGGTAGGTGCTTCAGCAACAACTAGGAAGCCTGGAAAGATGCCAAAACCAAGAGGCAGCTGGGTTTTAAGAGGGAGAGATCAAAGAGTTTAGAATTGACCCAAAATGGCCAATAAAACTACAGCTTCTAGGCAGTAACCACTCCTGCAGGGACAGGTAGGCTGTTCAGTGTTAACCACTGCGACTGGTGAACACAGAGACTTCCCTTTAGCCCAAGCAAGCACTGGCCTTCTAGAAACTTCTAAACAGTTCAGAACAGCAAATCTGTAACTGAACTTTCTTAACTTTCAGAAAGTGGGAAAAAAGCAAGAGATTTTTTTACTTTTTTGTTGTAGTTTAAAGGTAGCAGAGATACACAAGCCGCAAAATATTCACAACAGTGCAGTAAATGACCCCACACTTGAGTGCTAGGCGAAAATCAGGTAAAATGCAGTTTTTAGAGAAAAAAATGATTTTAAATTAAGTGCAACACAGGAAATGCAGTAAACAGGCTCCAGATGTGTTCCAAGTACTGTTACTGTTACAGATATAAACTTTTGCAAGCAAGAAAATGCCAAAAAGTAAGCGGCAAAGCAGTAAAGCTTAACAAAAAATCAGAAGAAAATACTTAAAATCACAAAAGTGGCTCCTTTTCTTCTTTCAGCGTTTTCTCCCCTTGGTAGGTGCTTCAGCAACAACTAGCAAGACTGGAAAGATGCCAAAACCACAAGGCAGCCGGGTTTTATGAGAGAGAGAGATCAAGGAGTTTAGAATTGACCCAAAATGGCCAATAAAAGTACAGCTTCTAGGCAATAACCACTCCTCCAGGGAAAGGCAGGCTGTTCAGTGTTAACCACTGCCACTGGTAAACACAGAGACTTCCCTTTAGCCCAAGCAAGCACTGGCCTTCTAGAAACTTCCAAACAGTTCAGAACAGCAAATCTGTAACTGAACTTTCTTAACTTTCAGAATGTGGGAAAAAAGCAAGATTTTTTTTTCTTTTTTGTTGTAGTTTAAAGGTAGCAAAGAGCACAAGCAGCAAAATATTCACAACAGTGCAATAAATGAACCCATACTTGAGTGCTAGGCCAAAAATCAAGTAAAATGCAGTTTTTAGAGAAAAAAAGATTTTAAATTAAGTGCAACACAGGAAATGCAGTAAACAGGCTCTAGATGTGTTCCAAGTACTGTTACTGTTACAGATATAAACTTTAGCAAGCCGGAAAATGCCAAAAAGTAGGTGGCAAAGCAGTAAAACTTAACAAAAAAATCAGAAGAAAATACTTAAAATCACAAAAGTGGCTCCTTTTCTTCTCTCAGCATTTTCTCCCCTTGGTAGGTGTTTCAGCAACAACTAGCAAGCCTGGAAAGATGAGAGAGAGATCAAGGAGTTTAGAATTGACCCAAAATGGCCAATAAAACTACAGCTTCTAGGCAGTAACCACTCCTCCAGGGACAGGCAGGCTGTTCAGTGTTAACCACTGCCACTGGTGAACACAGAGACTTCCCTTTAGCCCAAGCAAGCACTGGCCTTGTAGAAATTTCCAAACAGTTCAGAACAGCAAATCTGTAACTGAACTTTCTTAACTTTCAGAAAATGGGAAAAAAGCAAGATTTTTTTTCTTTTTTGTTGTAGTTTAAAGGTAGCAGAGATACACATGCAACAAAATATTCACAACTGTGCAATAAATGACCCCACACTTGAGTGCTAGGCCAAAATCAGGTAAAATGCACTTTTTAGAGAAAAAATATTTAAAATTAAATGCAACACAGGAAATGCAGTAAACAGGCTCTAGATGTATTCCAAGTACTGTTACTGTTACAGATATAAACATTAGCAAGAAGGAAAATGCCAAAAAGTAGGTGGCAAAGCAGTAAAACTTAACAAAAAATCAGAAGAAAATACTTAAAATCGCAAAAGTGGCTCCTTTTCTTCTCTCAGCGTTTTCTCCCCTTGGTAGGTGCTTCAGACACAACTAGCAAGCCTGGAAAGATGCCAAAACGATGAGGGAGCTGGGTTTTAAGAGAGAGAGATCAAGGAGTTTAGAATTGACCCAAAATGGCCAATAAAACTACAGCTTCTAGGCAGTAACCACTCCTCCAGGGACAGGCAGGCTGTTCAGTGTTAACCACTGCCGCTGATGAACACAGAGACTTCCCTTTAGCCCAAGCAAGCACTGGCCTTCTAGAAACTTCTAAACAGTTCAGAACAGCAAATCTGTAACTGAACTTTCTTAACTTTCAGAAAGTGGGAAAAAAGCTAGATTTTTGTGTTTTTTTTTTCTTTTTTTGTTGTAGTTTAAAGGTAGCAGAGATACACAAGCAACAACATATTCATTACAGTGCAATACATGACCCCACACTTGAGTGCTAGGCCAAAATCAGGTAAAATGCAGTTTTTAGAGAAAAAAATGATTTTAAATTAAGTGCAACACAGGAAATGCAGTAAACAGGCTCCAGATGTGTTCCAAGTACTGTTACAGATATAAACTTTAGCAAGCCAGAAAATGCCAAAAAGTGGGCGGCAAAGCAGTAAAACTTAACAAAAAATCAGAAGAAAATACTTAAAATCACAAAAGTGGCTCCTTTTCTTCTCTCAGTATTTTCTCCCCTTGGTAGGTGCTTCAGCAACAACTAACAACCCTGGAAGATGCCAAAACCACGAGGCAGCTGGGTTTTAAGAGGGAGATATCAAAGAGTTTAGAATTGACCCAAAATGGCCAATAAAACTACAGCTTCTAGGCAGTAACCACTTCTCCAGGGACAGGCAGGCTGTTCAGTGTTAACCACTGCCACTGGTGAACACAGAGACTTCCCTTTAGCCCAAGCAAGCATTGGCCTTCTAGAAACTTCCAAACAGTTCAGAACAGCAAATCTGTAACTGAACTTTCTTAACTTTCAGAAAGTGGGAAAAAAGCAAGATTTTTTTTTTTGTTGTTGTAGTTTAAAGGTAGCAGAGATACACAAGCAGCAAAATATTCACAACAGTGCAATAAATGACCCCACACTTGAGTGCTATGCCAAAATCAGGTAAAATGCAGTTTTTAGAGAAAAAATGATTTTAAATTAAGTGCAACACAGGAAATGCAGTAAACAGGCTCTAGATGTGTTCCAAGCACTGTTCCTGTCACAGATATAAACTTTTGCAAGCCGGAAAATGTCAAAAAGTAGGTGGCAAAGCAGTAAAACTTAACAAAAAATCAGAAGAAAATACTTAAAATCACAAAAGTGGCTCCTTTTTCTTCTTTCAGCATTTTCTCCCCTTAGTAGGTGCTTCAGCAACAACTAGCAAGACTGGAAAGACGCCAAAACCACGAGGCAGCCGGGTTTTATGAGAGAGAGAGATCAAGGAGTTTAGAATTGACCCAAAATGGCCAATAAAACTACAGCTTCTAGGCAATAACCACTCCTTCAGGGACAGGCAGGCTGTTCAGTGTTAACCACTGCCACTGGTGAACACAGAGACTTCCCTTTAGCCCAAGCAAGCATTGGCCTTCTAGAAACTTCCAAACAGTTCAGAACAGCAAATCTGTAACTGAACTTTCTTAACTTTCAGAAAGTGGGAAAAAAGCAAGATTTTTTTTTCTTTTTTGTTGTAGTTTAAAGGTAGCAGAGATACACAAGCAGCAAAATGTTAACAACAGTGCAATAAATGACCCGTTACTTGAGTGCTAGTCCAAAATCAGGTAAAATGCTATAGGGATATGTGAAGTGTGTTTCTGTCTGTAGGCCTGTGACTTCCACCACTGAAATGCAGCTATTTCATTTGATGTTTATTGTGCAGATAAACAGTGGATGACTTAATCGCTATTTGCTGGCCTCACAATACTGCAATTCCAGTGCTACACACTACTGGATTTGAGCCCAGGACTGTGTGTGACAAATGAACTGTTTGCAAGGCATTTAACAGAATGAGCTACTGAGTCACTGCTACAGCAGGTGTATTTGCAAGATATATGTGCTCATGTACAGGCTATGCGAAACATTTTCTACATCCATGAGTATGTGTATGGCTTTATATGAACGTATTTCTGCACCAGGGTTGCAGTTGAACATGTATTTTGCCATTAATGTTATTAATGGATTTGAGCCCAGGACTGTGTGTGACAAATGAACTGTTTGCAAGGCATTTAACAGAATGAGCTACTGAGTCACTGCTACAGCAGGTGTATTTGCAAGATATATGTGCTCATGTACAGGCTATGCGAAACATTTTCTACATCCATGAGTATGTGTATGGCTTTATATGAACGTTTTTCTGCACCAGGGTTGCAGTTGAACATGTATTTTGCCATTAATGCTTTATCAGGTGTCTTTCTACATGTTGCTGATAAAAAGACACATTTACCTGCAATCACAGCCCTCACTTTCATCCATTATGTGTTTGGCTTTCTTGTTGTGTACTATTGCACCAGAGTCCAAGGTACACTCTAATTTTTTCCATTACATTTTAATCAAGTTTGCGAGGTGTAGCATGCAGCTCTGCTGAAACATGCTTAATGACTGTAACTGACAATTATTATGTTTTGTTTAAACCACCTGTTTTAAATTAAGAGCTGTGTGGCATGCAAGTTAATGCAGTGGTCTGCAGGTGTGATGGACTTGGGTTTGAAATATGGGACAGGTGTTTCTTTTGTAAGTGGGTATTACAATTTTAAAAACACATATATTCAACATAGCTCTATTTAGCTGAGTTTAGCGAAGCTGTGAGACACAGTGCATTACACACCATCATGCTAAAAAATATAAAGAAAAGAAAAATGGGGAAATAGGAAAATTGTGTAATGGGGTGCAAGTATGGAGAAAAACAGAGTGAAAGGAAGGTACCGATGTGTAGGAAGGGTGCAGGAAAGAACCATAGCTATCCATTTCTTTTACAGCAACAACTGTGCACTTTGACATAATCTGTATATTACTTTGAACTCTCACCTCAAAGAGTGGTGCGAGGACAACATAACTGCATTGTCAAGCTAATTGGTCCAAATTACGAGTGTCCAGTAGATACATGTGTGAAATGGAGAGCTATGATTGGGATGATATTTTTTTGGTGGGACAAGTCCCCATTTTTTTAAGGTGAAAGTGGAATGTTGGGGAAGGGACATAGGCATGTGTGGTGGAGGTACGTTGGGTAGGGGAGGATGCATTTGCAGACAGACAAGACAAACAAGACAGCAGACAGGAGTGGTTTGTGACACATGAGGGGGGTGAACACCTTGGATAGGGAGGATGTTGTGGAATCTATGTCCCATGTGCCTCCACAAGGCAGCAGCATGACTTACACCTCCAACCATGGGACTGTCTGCACTGCCCCATCACTGCTCCAGGGCAGTCCTCAATCTGGCACATGCAGCTGTCAAAATGGTAGACTATCCTGTGCATCAAAACTGGCAGCTCAGCCTGGGTGACAACTCTTCCTTCACCACCTCTCCTAGAGGTGGCCCATCCCCATCCCATGGGGTGGTACTACCCGATGCCACAGGTAGTGCAGGGGCAGCAGAGAGGGCACCACTGGTCTGGGTTCCACATGTGCTGGGACCCAATGCCATGGCCGGATAAGGCAAGGTAAGTGGATCAGCCGGAACTGGCCTATATTGACATGCTGTGGTCAATGAAGTATAGCAATAAGTTATGGTTAGTAATAACCAAACCATTGTTAGTATTAACAGAATGTAATATCATATTTATCTATCCAAATACATATTAATGTATATTATGTGTAGCACAACATTAAGTAGCATAACAGTCAGTATGTTAACAGGATACCAGTAAGAATTAAACCATAAGGCCGACAAAACAGTTTAACAAAATATGTTAATATTGAATCATAATAAAACATAACAATAATAAATCACAATTTACCAAAATATAGTTAGTTTAATAAAATATGTTAATATAAAATCATAATAATACATAACAATAATAAATACATGAAGATAAGGGGTGGGGAGTGAAAGAGAGAGAGAGAGAGAGGCATTCCACTACTGACAATGCAGACTATATCCCTGAAAACAATGATAATAAATACTCTATAGGCATGTAGTGTCAGTTTTAAGTACAGAGACTACAATTATCCTATAGCTGATGTAGCACATACATACCTCTCAAACTGTTAGCATGGGTCAGTATGGATCTAGCAATAACAAATGCAGGTACACAACTACAGAGAACATTTTCACATAATGTGGACTTATATAACTACCAAGATGTTCTTTAAGCGGATTTGGTAATACATTGCATTCTAGGTAATTATTTTTCTGGTAATCCTGTGATGGATTAGGCAGTCTTATTTATAATTACAAGAAACTGTGACACTTGAGAGGCATATTTGTGTACAGTACATAAACTAGATATCCATCATGCCTTAGTTGGCAGGCATGGGAATAGAACCCAATAGCTGTGACTGCAGGGCAGATCTGCAAAAAAATGTAGCAATTGAGTGCAGCACCTTAGTAAAGACATGCAAGGAATGCAGCCATACTGGAAATATTTAGACAGATTTATTTAGGTATCAACAATGCTGCTTAGCACTTTATTGGTATTGATGATAGGTTTCTATGAAATATAAGCACAATCATATCATCTCATAACATGGGTTCCTCAAACACATACTTTTTCTTTCTGAAGTGGATGAAAATGAGAGCATTATGTAACTGAATGTGTTTTGCATTCTAGAACTATTACAGTGTTATACTTGACTGCTGTGACAGAACACACATGTATGGAATACAGAAGTACTGGATTTATATAATCAGATTTCTTTAGTTATCAGCAATGCTGCTTAACACTTCATTGGTATTGCAGATAAAAATCTATGAAGTCCACACACAATATATGTCCCTAGAGTGGGCTACCTCACCCATATATCTTTATTTCCTGCAGTAGGTGGAACAGAGAGCATTATGTGACTGATATTGGCCTGGATACAGTGTTACACTTGACTGCAGCAACCTTACCATAGACTAGTAATGCATGCAGTTCTACTGGAAAGGTTATGACAACACACTCCTGCTGTATACCATTTTGTTTACTGTTATTGGTATTGTTTATTGTTTATTGCAATACAGTCATTATTGTTCATTTATTGCACTACAGCTCTAACTGCCCATTTATTGCACTACAGTTCTACTTGCCCATTTATTGCACTGCATTTGTTATTGTGTATACTTTATTGCAGCAAATGCATTACTCTTTCTTGCCTATTGCACTACAGCTAGCATAATACATCCATACTTACCACACTCACAGCGCAACCTGGCCAGGCGCCCAGCATGAGACTCAACATTGCGAGTTAACATACCATTATGTATACCAGTTTTGCAGACATTCAGCTTGCAGTTTGATAAAACAGTGGAAAACATACGTACATATTTGTGGGGCATTCCCAGCTCATGCCTCTGAGAATCATGTGTTCATGGTTCCCCTCTTTCTCCTCTTCAGGACATCATAATGGTGATGACACTGTTCACAAGTGTGGGGGATACCAGTGGCACTGGTAAGTTCCCTGGCTAACTGGTCCTAGGTCTTTTCCTTACATTCTGAGCCCTGGAAACCACCCTGCATCAGCCTGGGTTCATAATTTTTTACCAGGAACCCAACAAAGAGTCTGGACTTCTGAACACCCCATCTCTGCTCCTGAAAGCTCAATGATTAGACTCCAAGGAATGGTGCAGACTTCTTGCTTTAATTTAGGCTGCTTTCCTGCACTTACACATCATTGAACAAATTCAAAAAAGTGTCGTATTACTTAGCATCTTGCAAACCAGCTAAGCAGAGCTAAACAGTGCAAAAACTTGCACAGCTGAGGTTTTAGCTAAGCTTAGCACTGCACAAACAGCAGTAGCCATTAGCATGTTTAAGCGGTGCTCAGCACAGCCCAGTAGTGCCATATTTCACAAATTTGTTTTAAAATTAATATATATACATATATATATATATATATATATATATATATATATGTGTGTGTGTGTGTATATTAAATTAAATTACAGACATCTTATTACTGCTATGGACTTAATCATAGGAACTACTAAACATTAGGCTGTAACTCTACCCATTTAGATACTTGGATATTATGAAAACTAGTATACCTTCAAATATACTACTGGGCTACCTGTTAGCATTGCTAAGCACTGCACCACAAAAACATGTGTAATAAACCCAGAAATAAATCATTAATTACATCTGGTTCCTATTTTTAGATGTCTGCTGGCTACCAGCTATGTATGTATGTATGAGTGCCACTTGGCAGTGCAACGCTCCGCGCCATGCCACGCAAATAGCAGTTAAAAAAAACATAATTATGATAATTAATTACACCCAGTTTCTATTTTTAGATGTGTAGCAGGTGTAAGCTGTCTATATGTGAGCACAGCTTGGCACTGCTGCACTCCACACCACACTGCTCAAACATACAGAGAGAAAAAAAAACATAAAAAATAAAATATTAAACATTTGTAACAATTCACACCATTTCAACAGTAGTGGGGATCATTACAGGGAGCCTTACCCTGTACATAACATTTGACCAGGCATCCATAAACATGGGTAGCCTCTACATTTCTCCCTACACAGATTCAATATCCCTGTTCTTATGCTCCCTTTCAGCAGCGCACCATGATTAATATGCATGGTACACTGCTGTGGGGGAACTGTGGCCGTGTACATGGATATGTTGTGCCTACACAGATTTTATTAAATTCTGGGAAATATCTATATTTAATATACATATATATATATATATATATATATATATATATATATATATATATATATATATATATATATATATATATATATATATATATATATATATATATTATATATATATATATATATTTATACATTTATGTATATGTGTGTGTGTGTTTGTTTATACATACATATATATATATATATATATATATATATATATATATATATATATATGGGTCTAGCTGACTTTGTCAAAAATCCCACTTCATTGAATCTCAGTTCATCAACACTCAAAATTTTGAAATTGCCCTTCATCGAAGCTGCGGAAAAAGAAACAATTTCCCACAGTAAGTAACTTGTAGTGCAACAAGGTGAACTTTGCCCTTTTCCCAACTGTAGTGTAATCTCAGAGTTGATATGTTTAGTTATGGTGGGTGTGTAGGGCACAGCTCCCATCAATGGAGGGTGTGGGTTACATAGCCCCCCACCTGGGTGGGTTAGGGAGGGTGTGGTTTAGGTTTTGTTTCTTTTTAGGTAGATGGTTACTTACTATGGGAAAATCTTC
>NC_056733.1:1509394526-1509432026 GCF_019279795.1 Protopterus annectens
TATAAAAAATAAGATTTTAGAATGACTGTAATAAAGAACATTTTTACAATGATCTGGTTGCTAAACCATTTTCTCAAGGATAATTGAATTACAAATTTGCTGCATGTAGAGACTTACATTTGATACATATAAATACAAGCTTCCATGCTGGAAAGTATGCAGTTCTTGCAAGCGTGGATAAACATACACACACACACACACACACACACACACACACACACACACACACACACACACACACACACACACACACACACACACAACTGTTTGGTGACAGAAAATAGAAGTCTTTACTAATATTCTTTTCATTCTTTCTGATGATTGCAAAACTCAAGATCTTAGAAATTCATTTATTCGGTACTTGCACTTCTGCAATACTTTGCTCAAGTCTCTTGCAGTGGCTATTTCTTCTTGCTCATCTCCTTACAGGAAATGTAAAATTGCTTGTTAGAGAATCTGTACTCTGCATTTTTCTCCCTCTGGTATGGTATTGTGCCTCTCTGCAGAATTCCCTTTTTTGTGGACATAAAGGCATTTCTGACTGTGTGACACCTTCTGTCAGTTTAATAGTGTGTTTCTGTTATTTTAAATCATGCAGTGTTTCACACTTCCCATTTTTATTACTTGTGTGGAGGTTAAGTCAGTGCCCTAGATACCATTTTAAAAATACATGTTTCCTATATGTTATCGCTGTTACATTTTCATAGTTTGAGACTGAATCATATTAAAAAAAAATTGTATTTTCTTTTTTCTTTGATTCTATAGCTCACAACAATCCTAAATATTTTATATTGAAATGTACGGCATAAGATTATAACTGTAGAATTTTTCTGAAACACAAATGACAGCATAAAAAGTACATTTATCTGCAGAAGGTAAGTTCTGTGATAATAGAACTAGAAGAGCCAAATGAGTAATAGTCACAGAAAAAATAACTTTGCTTTAACTGAAAAAATTGTCTCTATTACAGGTGTTGATGTGCTAGGAGCAAGTGACACACTTGTTTTGAGCCACTTGTATAAAAAAGTAAGGGCTCTTACTCCCACTAGCTCGATCTGATATAACTACTAAGCCCACTAAACACACGACCCCATAAAACTGTATAGTCTTACCAGAACCTAAAGATCCTACTCCACTTCTCTAACCCTAAAGTCCCTGAGCATTCTGTAAAACTAAAACTCCAACCCTGATCACTCCTTAACCATAAAACATTCTCCATGCTCATTAAATCTAAAATGCTTTTCTTGATCCCTAACCATAAACCCCCCTTTTTTCCTTAACACTAAAACTACATTCCCATTCTTCTGCAGTGGCACTTGCTTTAAGTATTACATTCTGCAGTTTGTCTGTGTGTGTGACTTGTGTAACCATAAAATTCTCCGTCTGGCCCTTAAACATAAATCTCCTTCCCAACTGTGGCCCTAATCTATGCTCCCAGCCCCTCCTACTTCTTTCCCACTGCTGCCATTGTGTTCATCTGACCTAAAGTCATAGAGTGTTAGGATAACATGTGGCAGATGCTTGCCTGAACTCATATTCATGTTCAAGTATTAATGGCAGCCAACACAAGCTGCAAGACATATAAGTACCTGACTTTGAGTCAGTGATTTTTGAGTGCTTTTGTCTCTTGTATTTGGAGTAGAACCAAACAATTCATTTTTCCCCAAATACACAGCATACATCACCAGGCAAACACATTTTCAGCACTGAATACTACTGAAGTGAACACTTTGAAAAATAATGCACTGATGCTTGTCAATAAACATTTGTGAAGTAATATGCACCTTAAAACTTGTTTTATGTTTTGCTACTTTTAGGAAAGAAAAATGTCAAGTGTATTGAGTAGGTCCCAAAACAACAGCTCAGTTAATCTGATTTGGGTATTACGAAAATATATGCAGTAATAACAAATCTATTAATGAAAGCCTTATTCTTAATAGCTGTATACACTAGTGGTAAGTGTTAATTGGGGCAGTGGTGGTGCAGCGGAGAGGCCGTGGTGGTGCACCAGTTAGCATTGTCACCTCGCAGCAAGAAGTTCTTCCGTTCGATTCTCAGCTGGAGCTCCTTCTGTGTGGAATCTGCATGTCATCCCCATGGTCGACTGACATTTAAAGACATGCAGGTAGGTGCATGCATGAATTGGTGTGCCTTCTTTGAAGGTTGGGCGTCGGGCTGGCACCTCGGCACCGTAAAAATCCACTGCCAATCATTAGTGAACCTGAGTTCCACTGTGGCGACCCCTAACCTGGAAAAGCTGAAAGAAAGTAGTTTACAGGGTTGAAGCTACAAGGAAACATTCTTTAGATCTGTAACTATGGATTAAAGAAGAACATGGTCCTTTTAAGTTGTAAGTATGTCTCATTCAAAATGTTTATTTCTTATTCCGTTTAGTAACCGGGGTAGAGCTCTGATCCAAATGGACTTATTTCAGTCTCAGTTCTGACAAATATAAATGACAAGGGACAAACAGGTTAACAAAACGTATCACAAATACAAACAAAATGTATGTGCAGACAGCAATGAATCAATAACAGTAATAATAAAGTAAACCATAGAGAAGACAACATGAAGGCATGGTTAGACTAGATAGTGAAGAAGAAGATGAGAGTTCAACAGAAAAAGGATATAACACAGTGTAAAAAGCAGCAAAAGTAAGGGCACATAGAAATGAACTATATACAATATAATACAGTATGGAAGAGTTGCCACATATTAGTGTAGGGGAATAATGTGAGAAAGACAAATGTGCCTGACTGGTTCAAGATTTAATTGGAACTCAGAGTAAAGTGATTATGGCTTTTTATTTATTTAACATTTGTTAATTGGGAAAGTCCGACTTGGAACAAATCCAATTTTCAGCAGAGGCCCAGGAAGAACAGCTCCAGATGCATGTCTTTGAATGTGGGAGTAAACCGGAGCACCCGGAAGAAACCCACACAAACGTAGGGTGGACATGCAGACTCCACACAGAAGGCACCCCAGCCGCGAATTGAACTGGAGAACCTCTTGCTGTTAGGTAATAACACTACCGCTGCACCACTGCACCATCTGGCTTTTGTTTAAATGTCCTCAGTTATAATAATTTCTTCTTATAAACAAAGTGATCTCTTACACTACTTGAATGTGTGGTTAAGTATGAAGAAAATATCATGTTTTTCTATATAACGATGATATATTTGAAGTAAAACAAAAAGCTGAGTTAAGACCACGAATGAAAGATATTAGTGTAGACCACAGAACCAGAATTCAACAGTCTAGCTCAGAAAGTCAACTGAGAGGTTAGTGTTATGCAAATGAATGAAGAGAACAGTGTTTTGTATTACAAAATATTTTAGCACTTGTTTTGGAAAATGCAAAGTGCATGCTCTATAACACCAATATTATCTACAAAAAGTGGTTACAGTTTGTTAGTCTGTATGCATGTTAAGCTTCCAAAACAGTAAGAATTCTACCTCAGATCTAAAGAAGATATAAAAAAGTGTGACTAGTGGACCATATAAAAATCTGAAATTAGCAATTTTGTGGTAAGAAAAGGCCCTCAGTACCTAGTGCAGCCCTAGTACATTGTTTAATCAAATGTGATATCTGCATTACTAAGATAAATGATTTCTAAGTTAAAATAAGAACTTGTTTTCTTCTTTTATTGCAAAACCTGAACAAAAGGATCCATTTGAAAAATGTGATTGATTTAAGCACTTCTGATTTTGCAAAAGAAAGGGCTCTGTGCATGCTGCTACTGCTTCTGGGTTGACTGGTCAATATAGATAGTTAAAAGCCCCCCACCAAAAAAACATTTTACTACAACAGATGAAGGAGGTGTATGGGTATTTACATACATCTTGTAAGAGTCTTTGAACATTTCCAGCAGTGCAATGATGTTTGTAAAGCCATGCAAGATAATAATAAAACAAACAGTGACATCACTGGTGGTCTCAATAATTGCCATCTCCCATTCTCAATATCAGTGTGAATCATTTTTTTTTAAGTTGGTGATTTTTGTTCCTATGCCTACTGACCATTGAGGCACCCTCTAATCAGACAGCGCTAATTTGTTCCTCATGCCTGAGGCTTTCACCTGGAGCCATGGTGGGAGTCATGTGGGAATAAGGGTCATCATGATTCAGGCAGCTGAGTGGGGGTGGTTTAGTCTGTTGATGATATTCCAGTAATGAGATCATTTGTATGGCTGATTATCATATCTTAGATGTTAGGACAAGTATTCCACATCACCTAAGAAGCTCATAATACCTTGCCTATATGGGTGCATACTCTCTCAAACCTATTAGAAAGGCAAACATCTATAGGTGGCTTGTTGTGCATAGCCCCCATCCCTAGGTCATGCATTGGCATTTAGCATCTTCTCTCAGGAGACCTTGCCATAGGTAACTGACACTGCTCCTCCATTCTCCAAGTATGGGTACGCCCCTTCCCATTGCCAGCACCACCAAGGTCATGAGTAGCTAATCGTATCCTTCTATATCCTGGTGCTGATTAATATCTATGAATCAGTAAGTTAAATAGAAGCATATATGATTAAATTAATATCAGCAATAAAAGCTGAGGAGAGCATATGTCACCATGAATTTCTTTACTTAATGCTACTGCTTCACAGATAACTCTAAGATTATAGTTATTTCAAAGAATGTTTGACTTTTTCTCTCAATGCCTAACATTTTGGAAAAAATCATAAGATATTGTTGATATAAACTTCTTCAGAAAAAATGCTGTCACAGATTCTCTTGAATTACCAAATACAGATCATAAGATCATAGGAAGTTACTAAGCTATAGGCCCTGAGACCCTTACAAACATCATCATCATCATCATCCCCCTTTTCCCATTTACATGGGGTCAGGGTATCGTATTAACTGTCGCTAACTCTCTCGATTCAGTGCCACTCTCCTGCCTTCTTCAACACTCATTTCTGACTGCCGCAGATCTTCTTTCACACAATCCATCCACCTCTTTGCTGGATGCCCTCGCTTCCTCTTACCTTCTTCCTGTCTGTCCCAAATCTCCCTCACCAGATTGTCTTCTGCTTTTCTACACATGTGCCCATACCATCGTAATCTGTTTTCTTTGATCTTTTCTGCAATTGGAGCTACTTTGGCTTCTGCTCTTATGTCCTCATTTCTTCGCCTGTCCTGCAGTGTGCATCCTACCTCCTTTCTCAGGCACTTCATTTCCATCACCTCTAGCTTCTTCAACTGTTCTGCCTTTACTGCCCAGGTTTCTGTACCATACAGTAGTACTGGTCGCACCACTGTCTTGTACACCTTACTTTTCAGCTTCTCTGGCATTCTTCTGTCATATACTACACCTGATACTCTATGCCAGTTGGCTGCAGCCCCTAGGATTCTAGCTTTGACCTCTTCATTCAGACTACCCTTCTCCTCAACCACCCCTCCCAGATACTTGAAGCTGTTTACCTGTTCCACTATCTTCCCATCTATCTCTATTCTCAGCTTCTTCTGATTTCCCCAATCTGCGCTGCCATTACCACTGTCTTATCTGTGCTTAGTTTCATCCCATGTGCCTTCAGATTTGCATTCCATTCTACTATCCTTTGCTGAAGTTCTAGATCAGAGTCTGCCTGTACTGCCACATCGTCTGCATACAGCAGCTTTGTTGCTCTGACCCCTCCAACCTGTTTGCTGATGTAGTCCATTACCAGTATGAACATCAGTTGGCTCAGAGCTGAACCCTGGTGTACATCCACTCCCACTGGGAACCCCTCAGTGAGGCCAAACACTGCTCATACTTGAGTCACTGGGTCCTTGTACATAGCCTGTACTAATTCTACCAATGTTTCTGGGACTTCAAACCACTGCAATACTACCCAGATCAGCTTTCTTGGGACCTTGTCATATGCTTTCTCCAAGCCCTTACAAACCTAGCCAAGAATTTAGCCCATGTTCTGACAAGTCAGCACCCGATACCCCTGTCTAGCAGGGATTCTGTTAGAATCTAAGGGGAGTTTTTTCTGTTCCCATCCAGTTATCCAGGTTGCACTTAGAAAGTGTTAATGAGGTACTCTGCTTGACATGGAGCTGGAGTCTATTCCACAGATGGGGGAGTCACTGGGACACAGATCTGTCCTGCCAACAAGTATTATCATTGTCACAGACCAGCTTGAGGCCGCACATGTGGGTTACTCAAGTGGAGCTAGTCTTATGGATATGCAGCAGTCCCATTAAATCAGGGTCTGAGATTGCTTTGCATGCCAGACAGAGGTCACCTCTGAGGAGTCTGTAGGAGACTGAAAAGAGGGACCGGGCCTTTAGCCTATCTATGTAGGATAGATGTTTGAGGTCCTGGATTCTCCTGGTAAGGAACCTATATGGTTTCTCCAGCTGCTGCATGCGCTTTGTGAGGTACATGCCAAAAGGGGCATTGCACTCAGTAATAGTTCTTATAAGGGAAGAATACAGGGATGTATTGACCACCTTGTCCCTGGATGAGATACCCTTACTAATGAGGTGGGCCATGTAGAAAGTTTTCTGCACAATGGAGGAAATATGGTGGTCAAAAGTCAGTTTGCTATCAACCTGGGTGCCCAACTCCCTCACGACTGATTGCATGCTTAGGACCTTGTTATTAATGTGATAATTTGTAGGGATGTCACTCTCGCCAAAGGGAATGATGATGCATTTTTTGGCATTCAGTGTGAGGCCATGTTTCTGGCACCAATCATATGTTTGAGTGAGACCTTCTTGGAGGACATCCACATCACTAGGGGAACTAATGACCGTGCCCATCTTACAGTCATCTGCAAAATTGGTCAGCCATAGCCCACTGGTTTTGGCCTGCACCTCAGAAAAGTATATCCCAACAACAAGGGCCCCAAGACTGATCCCTGGGGTACACCACTCATTATGGTTCAACTGCTTAAGGTGGTTTCCCATATTTTGACTAGGCAGGTTCTATCACTGAGCCAGTTTGCTACCCATATGGTAACATGGATTGACACCTAGTTGAGAGATTTTATCTATTATACCCGAGTGGGGAATAGTATTGAAGGCTTTAGCCAGGTCAAGGTAGGTGGTGTGCACTGTCTTCCCCTCATCCATGGCTTTGGTGACTGCCTCAAAGAAGCCAACTGAATTTAGCAGGCATGACCTCCCCTTGATGGAACCAAACTATGTGGGATCAAGTGTTTGGAGGTTGTCAATGTCCCTGTTAATGAGGTCCATGATAATCTGGTCCATGGCCTTGCAGTTCAGGCTAGTTAGGCTGATGGATCTATAACTTCCTGGATCGGTGGATGCTCCACCTTTGTGCAAAGGGATGACAGTGGCTGTCAGCCACTTGACTGGGACAAAGCCAGTACTCAGACTTTGATGAATAGGGTGCCTAATGGTACTGCACGTTCCTGTCTGAGTTCATGTAGGATGCAGCCTGGGATGTTATCTGGTCCCATGGAGGCTGTATATTTTGCCTTTGAGAGGGCAGTGATGACTTGCTCCCTAGAGATAAGGAGAGGGGGCAGGTGCTGTGGATGTCCTGATTTACTGATGGGGGGTAAGAGGGGTGAAGTTTTCACTGAACCTGTCTACCAGCTATAGCTACATCATTTGTTTATGTGGTCTCATTGACCACCAGCTTTGAGCAGATCTGGGTGCTTCCCCTGAGTTTGTGGACATATGTGAAGAAAACCTTGTGATTGTCTTTAGCAGATGTGGCCAGCTTGGACTCAAAGTTTGATTTGGAGGATTTTACTAGTATTCTTATTTGCTTGTTCAGACTAAGGAGACATTGCTTCCAATTAGGCACCTGCTCCTTCTTGGTCCTGGACAGTAGTTTTTTTTTCCTTTTATTATGTAGTTTATTTATTGCAGATGTCCACCAGACAGGTTTACTCTTTCTTGAGAAGGATGATTTTGTCCTGTCGGGTATTCCTGATTCCATGCAGCTATATAAGTGCTTGTATAGTACTTTGGTGTAGGTTTGGGCATATGTGCCAGTTCCTTTGGATGGGTAGGGGGCTGTGAAGCTGTTTATATCCTCCCTCAGGTGGTTGTAATCAGCTTTTGAGAATTTTTTTTGTTTGACCTTATCTAGAGGGTGGTCGGGGGAAATGGTGACTTCAAATGTCACGGCTTTGTGGTCAAATTTTACCAGGGAGGGTGACACTGTAGGAATACTGCAGTGGTTGCTCATGTTGGTTAATACCAAGTACAAGATATTTTTACCTCTTCTGGGGATGTCAACTAGCTGGTCAAAGGAATTTGCACTGAAGAAATCAAGGAATCTCTGGTCATTTGTGTTCTGACATAAGTAGTTCTTCCACTATATGGTTGAATAGTTAAAGTCGCCCAGGATCAGGGTATAAGGAAGAATCTTGATAGATTCAAAGAGGTCCAGATAGGTGGAGAGGGCATCTTGAGTCAAAGTTGGGGGCCTATAACTAGCTATGATTTGAATAGGGGTCCTATCAATGGTTAACTGCACCTGGAGTGTCTCCTCTGTGTCATAATGTTTAACCAGCCTGGAGGTGTGTGTGTCTTTTATATATATTGCAACTCCACCTACTTTTGCTTTGCCACCCATGGTTTGGGGTCTGAATGTATGATAGGAAGTGTAACCTGGTATAGTTGGTGTGCTCTCCACAGCTTTGAACCAGGTTTCTGTGATTGCACATGTCAGCATCTTTCAGGATTACCAATGCTTGCAATGATTGCAGTTTCACGTTTAGACTCCTAGCATTTAGCAGCATGAACTTTAATTTGCATTTTGATAAAAATGTTCATGTTGGTAGTTTTGACCTCATGGCTTTGCATAAAAAAGGCACTATGAGGGTGGCAAGAGCCTTTGTCAAGAGCATACCTCTCAACTGTACAGATTTTCACAGACTGTCCAGATATTTGACCCATATTTGTAGTCCATTACGCACAAAACTGTGGTTTTCTGGAAAATCACTGGCAAATCATTGAGGGTTAAAGTCAGAAAATAATGGCAGATAATTCAGTTTCAGACTTTGCACCCTTCAGAAAATTCATGCTAATGCAAAAGCTGTTACTCTATCTATTTTCTGTGTTTGTAAGAGCAATATTTAAAATGTGTCCCTATTTTTCAGTCATTATCCCCCCCCTTATTAATGGCTTTGTCCAGATTTCTTGCTCTAAGAGGTTGAGAGGTATGGTCAGGAGCCAGAAGCCCAAGGGAGACAGATGCAGGCCATCTCTGGCAAAGCTTCATGGTTTGTCAGTCATGTATTCCCAGGCTGTCAGGTACTGGATCCCCTTGGAATGACACCAGAAACTAAGCCAATTGTTAAAGTCAATCATTTTCTGTTTGTATTGATGCATCACTCTGGGTGACGTTAGAATGCTGCTTAAGGCTAGGAAAATACCTGCCTGGGACACATATTCAGTGAGCTCTATCATGTCTCTATTCATGTAGTCCAGGTAGGTGAATCTCAAGTCGTTCACACCAACATGGACTATGACAGAGTCATAACAGTACCTGTTGTTGAGAGACTTGAGTGTATGGGTGATATGGTGGATTCTAGCACCTGACTCGGAGGTCATTTTTGTTTGGGTATGTTTTTGTTAAGGGCCTCCACATATATGGGTGTGGGATGTTTAAGTGTGTGTGTTGTTTGAGGTGTGGTGTTTATGCTGACAATCTTTTCAGTAAAAGATATACCAGCTTGTGAGGGAGAGAGCATTGACTCTAGGACGTTAATGTAATTGCATCTCTCACAAATTGTGTTCCTAGGTGGTAGCAGTAGAGGGTTGTCTGTGTACATGAGACAGTTGCTACACTGTCTCAGGATGACCATATCAACCAGACTGGCAGGAGAAAGTGTAGGACATTGTCCATCCATATTTGACAGAAACTGAGTGAAGGAGGCCAAAGAGAGCTAAGAGAGTAAAGGGTGGTGGGTTTAACAGTAGTACTACTAGGTGATCACACACTTACTACTAAGAAAAAATTTGTAGCTGGAATACCTCACGAAGGGTTAAAATCAGTGCAGCTGCAGCTCTGGATGCAGCAAACCTGTATCAGACTATGCTTCTCAATTTAAGGGTTAAGAAAACAGTAAAACTCATAAAAAACATAGATTAACCACTACAGACAAAAACAGAATTCACAGTATGAAAAAACAGTTAAACAGTAATGAAATGCAGTGAAATGCAATTTAACAGTAATGAGTTGCAGTAAATAGCAATGAAATGCAGTTAATCAGTAAATTTGCTGTAAACCAGTGCAAATGTGATAAATTAGCTCACAACTGTACCACCAAGAAGCAGCTCAAATAAAGTATAAGGCTACTGACAAGCAGTAACAAATGCGGCAAACTAATTGCAGATGAATACCTAAGCCCAAGCAAAAAGAAGTAGAAAGAGGCACAAGTTTTTTTTTTATTTTTTTTTGTTAGTAGAAAGTAAGGAGACCGGAGACTATAACTGAAATACATTATACTTGTATTTGTGAGGTGGACACGTGTCAGTGATGATATATTGTGACACTTTCTTACACCTTAAAGAAATGTGTAAAAATAAATAGAAACATTACTGAAAACATTGCATCCGGCAGTAAATAGATTGGCATTTTATTAATTAAAAACAACATTTCAACTCATTTTTTTTTTAAATAAAAAAAGTAAATGTTTTGCAGGTCGGCAAGTCTCCTCCTGTAACTCCCCTAAGCAGGAGAAGGCCTCCCACTCCTGTTACTTATACAGACCAACTCCATGATTGCACAGAAGTGCAAGAAAATGCAAATGCCTCTTTGCTAAAGTTTCGCACAACACACACTTACTGCAACTGAAATAAATACTGAAGGCACATAAAAACAAATAGAAAAGCACAATGTCGCAATACAGTGACAGTCACTAGCAATCACAACATTTTCTTGGATACAAACTCCTCCTTTAACACAAAACTAAAAAAAAAAAAAATAGTCAACGAAATAGAAGTTCAACCTAAAATCCATACTGTCATTTGATTCAACTAAACTGCAAATGAGTGCAGTGGCAGAAATCCATGCACATGCATATATATCTATATCTATATAAATTGAGCAAGAACCACATTTCCTTAAGACAATTTGTATATATGTAGAAAAGGTACAAGACAACCTGAATGCTTAGTATATGTATACAATCTAAAAACTAAAACTAACTACTAAACTGACTTCACTGCTTAGAATTATGGAATCAGCCAAATGAACCTGGACATAGCATTGTGAACCACTGACCTGCTGCAATAGTCTTTATACTGCAGTATGTTAGATTTTATACATATATATATATATATATATATATATATATATATATATATATATATATATATATATATATCTATGTAAACTCTTCAGTACTGACTCAATAAATGAATCCATTATTATGGAACAGAATGCAATGGTATCACCCACGTTTCCTCACTTAACTAGGCTCTCATTGTATGTATCTTAGATAAGTTATGAATCTATTTAGTTGTGTTTACTAACAGCAGTATGCTTATGTAACTGAGTTTTGTAACAACATCTACATTTATTCATAATAATGATGGTGAAGATTTTGTCCTTAGGTCACCTTTGAAAAATGCGCATCAACCTAGTTAAGAATAAAGACGTGTGTGTGTGTGTGTGTGTGTGTGTGTGTGTGTGTGTGTGTGTGTGTGTGTATGTATATATATATATATATATATATATATGTACATATATATATATATATATATATATATATATATATATATATATATATATAAAATGTTTTTTTGCACACATATATGTACATAACATACATTTGTCTGCTAGAGTGGAAAATACCACAAAATACTTTATTTGTACATTTGTGTATTACACAGTCCTCTTGCACTTACACTTTTAATACTATAAGCTATACTGTGTAAAGCATAACTTATAAACTAATCTTTAGCAAACAACACATATTGTTTTAATAAAACAGGTGATATTCATAGTGGTTACCCAGATGCATTAATGTTATCTGAACTGACTGCTAATGAGTAAAGCTCAGCTGAGATTCAGAGGTCAGTTACTGCAAATGAACATAAGCAAATGATAGTGAATGATAGTGAAATATTCACTAACTTCTGATTCCCAGTGGAATTTTCCCACTTTATTTTGCTATCCACAGATACATTATAGAAAGAAGAGTGCCACCATTACAAACTACTCTGCAATCTATGAAAATCTGTTGCTTGGTGCTAGTCTTGCAGCCTGCAAAATATCTCAACTAATATCCAAACCAAAGGGCAAAAATGTCACACAGTTAAACCATTCAATAAAAACTACAATAAATAAATAATATAACAAGCTAGAGTTTTCAAAGCTATGAAGCTGGCACACTTGATGTCCTTAAGGGCTTATTGCATACATCCCATGTACCTCCATTACAGGTTTTTACATTCCACTCAGTGACAAGAACCTTAATCTTTATGGCCATCATCTGGGATTAAAGACTCTGTGCTTCTGAAGTATAGCCAAGCTATTCACATATACTGTGCTGACAAGGTCAGTAAAAAGGCCGAAACATGAATGCCCACAGCTAGTGTGGTTTGGCTATTGGACTGAATGTAAGTCTTTAAGGGGTCATTTGCATATATCCTATGGGCCTCCATTACAGTATGCATAACGTATCAAACAGTAAAAGCTCTAGCATGGCCAGGTTTTTCTTGCAATTGTTATTGAATGGTTTATTTGTCTGGCTTTTTCACCCTTTAGTTTTAATTACATATCCTGCCATGCTGGTGCAGTGGATGTCAATGCACTCGGATGGCTCGGTCTCCTCACACTCTTTCCCTGGAAGACAGATAACTGTTCAGTCAGCTCTAATTCCATCCTGACAGCCTTGTCCTGGGGTAAGCCAGAAAATTCCTTAGAGGAGATAGGCACTCAGTAGAGGCAGTGGTCACAGCTGATGGTCACTTTTGCAATGAGTGATTGCTAGCCACTTTCTTCAAGTTCAATGCAACATATTTGCAGCAAAAAAATCATAGAAAAGTTGATTCTCATCTTAAACAAAAACTATCACACTTTTTGCCTGATGAACTTCTAGTTGCTAACAGCTAAGTTTATTGTTTAATAGTTCATGTTTAAAGTCAGTAAAATGCAGTATTCCTTATAGCTGACAGGCTTGATATTACAGTCTGGTCAAGCTGACTTGCAATCCAAAGCACAGAACAACACTTCTCATTTTCCTTGAGAAAATCCACATCCAGGCTCTCAGTACTCAATGAGTAGATACACAGGACTGCATTGGATTCTTCGGTCAGGGTCCACCAACAGTCTCCACTCTTTGCCTTGAATTACATCTCCATGACAGGCAAATCTGTCTAGTATTGTGGGCATCCAGTCTTACCTTTAACAGCTTAGGTGATTCTAATAATGCCACATTAGGACAGGTATTTTACTACCATAATATGTAGTCTACAAACACCACCATCAGTTTTTAAAATAATATATAGTGTATATACAGCACTTCAAAGCAGCTGCAATGACTCCTTTTTCAGCATAGAATCACACATTCTATACTGAACAGGATAGGTTATGGGATGGGGAATAACACATCCACATTATTTTGGCTATTTTCAGGTCTATTTTAATTGTAAGATGAAAAGGGCGAAGTGGTAAATCCCTCCTACATAATTTGGTGCTCATTGGTTGTTGCTTGTACAACCATGGCAAAGAAGCATGACCAGTTACTGTAGTGAAGGTTTATCATAACAAGGATTTGTGCAATGAAGTCAGTAACTTCTTAACATCAAGATCTTATTGGTCTATGGTAGAGTAGCTTAACTCATTTTATGTAGGGTTTGCAGATGGGGTGCACCTCCGTACCTACTTCCTCACATAACACAGTTGCTAACCCTACTTTGGGTGCATCACTGTATACAATAAATGGTATACTGAAGTCAAGGGAAATGAAGACTGGCTCTGAACATAAATCCTTTCTCCTGCTATGGTTCATTTTATCTGGGTGGGGCCTTCTGATCTGTATGTTCTGTCAGAGGAGAGAATATAATATGGTGGCAAGGCTGAGTAAGCAAGCAATTTGTATAGTATAGTGTCTGCAAGTCCTAAGAATGTTTTTACTTGTCATTCAGTATGTAGTATGGGCTAGTTTTTGACAGCATTTTCTTTTATATTTGGGGGCATAATTATCCCTCTGAAAATCACATGCCATAAGCATCTGGCCTCTGTCATACAAAGCAATATTTTAACAGTTTTACCTTCCACTTCTACCTTTTTTAAAATGTCCAGCATAGATTGTGCTTTGGATAAGTATGACTCTCAAACTTTTGAATATATTAATGTATCTAAGTACACAGATAAGCATATTTGTATCATTCTTGGGAATGGGTAGGAGATTTATAATCAATGATATACGGGATTCCAGCAAAGCCTATTATTAGTAGTACAAGCTCAGTCTGCAACATCATCCCATTTCCAGCTATTTGCTGGTTAGTACTTTTTCTTCTATTTCATATCCCTGTGTGGCACAGCGGGGTAAATGACAAGTTCCCAGATTACCCAGGTTCAAGTAGTGGATTTTGTGCTGGATGACTTGGCTGAGAAGAGTGAAGGTGAGCAGTTCATGTCAAATCGACCACTGTCCTTTAAAGGAGGCAGAGTGTTCTTCTGCAATACCGATGACCAGCAAAGTCTGTATGTTGTAGGAATGTAGTAAAAGAGATGGCAACAAGCAGTCAAACAGCATTTTTGATGTCTTAACCTGTACTGGTATATGAATAGAAGCATGCATGAAACAGTGGCCAGTACTGCTGGACTTCTGTATGTGTCTAGTTTGCCACAGGACAAGAGAATGCAGGGCAAGCACAAAATAGCCCCAGGCTGGATCAGGATGATACTTTTCAAAATTAGGTGTCATCCCACTGTCAGTCATCTACTTATTCAAAACGTGTCCCTGGGTGATAGAGATAAGCTTGATTACTTGAAGGAACTGAAAATAGGTGAATCCAGTTGCTGTCAGAAAGAACAGCCTAGTACAGAAAAAAAAATATAAAAATGAAATATTTCAAATACCTCAACCATTCTCGTCTACTGGAGATGCCCTGGAGCATTGTCTCATTATCAAATTTATTTATTGAGTGCCTCAAAATGAATCCTTTCTGAGCTTAGCTGGCATCATCTTATTATATGGGGGAAGTATCTTACTGTGCTCACTTCCTTAAAGCTCTTTGGTTTGCTATTTTCTCAAGAAGTTGCAATCACAAAACTGTCTCTAGATTAGACTGTCCTTACTACCCCCAGGAAGTGCATCACCAAGGCTAGAAGTTAAGGAGGCTCATCATGGATTTTAATATGCAGTAGCTTGCTTCCCAGACATTAGTAATCAGACTGTACAAGTATTATCCAAAAAAAGGGGGCCCCAGATTATCTATTTTTTTAACTAAAGATAGCTTCCTTCAGGATTCTCTAAAACATTAAGAATCATACACAGAGCTAAGAGTTTATAGTCATTTAGAAGAAAACTCAGTTATGGCAGTAGACCAAAAGGGCAATAAAAGAAAGTCATATGGAACAAAGGATAATTTGTTGTTAAATAAAGTCATACTGGAGAACTGTAAAAAGGGGAAGAATCTAAGTATGGCATGGATTGACTATAAAAAAGCATTTGATAGTATCCCACATTCATGGATAAGAGAGTGCTTAAAAAAGTATAAGATGCACCCTACACTGATCGACTACATTACAGTAACCATGAAGCAGTGGCAGACAACTTTGCAATTAAGCCATAGTAAAGGACAGATTATTATCCCACGGATAAAAATTAAAAGGGGGATATTCCAGGGTGACTCTCTGTCACCATTGCTATTCTGCCTTGCCATTAACCCATTAAGCTGTTTACTTAACAACTTAGGCCATGGCTACAATTTGGCTCCTAAAAAAACAACAAAGTGTAAAGACTTCTCATCTTCTCTTTGTCAATGATTTAAAACTGTATAGCTCATCAGATGAGGAACTGAAAGCCCAGCTGCAGGTTGGCAAAACTTTTTCACATGATATAAGAATGTCATTTGGTCTTGATAAGAATGCAAAAGCAACATTTAAAAAAAGGAAAACTACAGCACCAAGAAAACATCAGTTTGGGACAGGAATGTGATATAAAAGAACTTAGCAAGAGGGAGTGTATAAGTACTTGGGAACTGATGAAGGGTCAACAATAAAAAATGAACAGATGCAAATAAAACTTAGTAAGGAATACTTTAGAAGACTTACATTAGTTCTGAAAACAGTGTTGACATCTAGGAACAAAATCCAAGCTATAAGGCAATTTGCTCTTCCTGTCCTAACTTACAGTTTTGGAGTGATTGACTGGTCCCAAAGCTTGTTGGATAGATTAGATAGGAAAACAAGAAGGATGCTTCATGCTCACCAGATGATTTATAAAAATCAGTGTATACCAAGATTATACCCCATTCCAAAGGAGGGATGGGCCTCCTTGAAATTGATTACATATATAGATCTACAATCATGGGACTCCTCACATATCTGCTGACCTCAGAAGACCCAAATGTAATGAAAGTTTTGAAACATGAGGAGAATAAATCTAAGATAACTTCTTTGCTTAATTTAGCAGAAGCATATTGGCATCAATAAGGAATGGAAATCAAACCAGAAGTAGATAAAAATCAGGCAGAAACTGAATCTGTCAAAAAAAAAAAAAAGAAAGAATATAAGATGAAGGACCAGATGAGAAGGCAAGAAATGTGGAAAAAGCATAAATATAGTGGCAAGTACAGAAAACTTCTAGAAAAACCTCATGTTGATCAGGAACAAACACATGAATGGTTAAGGAGAGGCAAATTCAAATGAAGAGATTAAAGGTTAATATTGTCAGCCCAATATAGTGGGTTATGTACACGCTGCTTTACAAAGTCCATTGAACATGTCAGAGAAACAGACAAATGTAGGTTTTGTAAAACCGAATTGGAAACAGTCACACACCTCGTTGCTGGATGTGACACACTAATGGCAGAAGGACTGTATACTGAAAGGCATAATAATGTGGCAAGACTGTTGTACTGGGGATTGTGTAAATATTATGGCACTGAAGTGGCTGAAAAACACTGGAAACATGAGCCACAAAGCATCACAGAAAATGATGAAGTTCATATCACATGGGATCACCCATTAACAACAGTTCAAAAGATAAATGCTAGAAAACTGGATATAGTGGTCCAAGAAAAGAAGGCAAAAGTAGCATTGATCATTCAAATTGCTACATCCAGTGACTACAGTGTCTTGTGTACAGAGAGACACAAAGTCATAAAATATCAGGATCTGCAAGCAGAAACAACAGCAATGTGGAAGAAAGATACGCAGTTCCAATAGTAGTTGGAGCAATGGGTCGTATAAAAAAAAGAGTCTACAATCGTATTTAGATATGTTACCAATCCATGTAACCCCATAGGAACTGCAGAAAAAGTCATTACTAGGCACACTGCAAGTGCTGCAAAGACCACTTTTGGCTGGCATCAAAGATTGAAGCAACACTAATTTCATGAACTTTAATTGTACTTTGACTTAGGAATGGGGTCCATTCCTGTCATAGTATTATAAACCCAAAATATTTGGAGAAATTAAAGGCAGAGCTAAATCATGGGCAAATGGGGCCCTAGCCAGGGTTATGGTCTGGATCCACGGTTGGCTATATCGATATCATATTACATTGCTGTCTGTTCTAAATTTCCATAAAGCACTGTTTAAATCTCTCAGCGCACAAGTTTTTTTTTTTTTTTTTTGTAGTGCACACAGATTTGGATTTAATTTAAATTTTACTGCTAAAAACACTTTCAACCATATGCTAAACAAGGATTCTCTCAATGAAAATAGACGTAGCATGAGCAACAGTAAACTTCTCCTACCTTGAAGCTCACATTTATTGAAAGTACATCTGTTAACCCTGTGAAAAATTGAAAGGCTGCCAGCCCAGCTAGATAGAATGTTGTAGATAATTATATGTCTTCTTTTAAATGTAAGAAAACTGTGTTAAATGTTGAACTTCAGAAATGCAACCATAGTGCACTCTGCTGGAAGAAAGCTGATAAGTCAAGCATTGTATGTCTGTTTGATCTCAGAGCTCTGAGACAAGATGTTTGGGCTAAGACATTCTTTCTATTGTTTTCAGACCAGAGTTAATTGCTAGATTTTATATATATAATATCATTTATTACTGTGGTTTCCCAGCCAGGTGCAAGATCAAAGAACTGTAAAAACTTTGAGTTTCTCTTAGCCTGGGAAATTAAATCAGAAGTGTCAAGAATGATGCAACGTAAAATGAGTCAGTAGTGATGTATTATCAATTTAAGACTTTGAAAGAGAGAGAGGATTAGAGCATATTGGATTTCGTCTGAAGAACATCCACTCACCAACACTTGCTTTGCTCTGTATGTAAGTAGGATCTTAGACTTTAGTGTTTCTTTTAGAAACAGATAAAAAATAGTAAGTTTAGTCTAGCTGTTTTCTACATTTATGTCAGACTATTCTACAGTATTATTTTAAGCATTTTCCTGTGATGCCTGAACTCTTGACTAGCACTGTGTTGTAGTGAGATTTGTGTTGTGTTTTTATTATTTATTAATACATATTTTTAAACCTTTCAACTGTGGCTGTTTTGTGTAAAGATAATTTAAGCTCTAGAGTACATTGCATGTATATAGTGATACTGTACAAAGTCACTCCAATAAGCCTTAAAAGTTCTGGTCACACTTACTAATTGGATAATAATATTGTACAGTAAAATTGGACACCCTTTGGGAAGGGCCTTATTGGTAGCTGATAAATAGGGTTTCTGGTGTCAGTGGATTACTACCTTATAGCCTGGATAGAAGCACTGGTTGGACAGAGGGAGTGCTGAGAGGACTTGGTTTGGAACTTTGGCTAAGGACTCCACTCTATAGCTGTGCCAGTGGGGAGTCTTAATGGGGATCTGGAGATAAAAGGAGAAACCAGCCCCAGACTGACTGTGGTCTCTGTATGCTATTAAGGGAAATTATACTTTAGAGTGTGAGTGTCTGTTATCCTTCCCAATGTGCATGCCCCTCACTGGTGCTAGTGGTGAGGATTGAGGCTCCTTGATTACTGGGCCAGTGCACGGGCATCACAAACCCATTAAACTACATTATGTATGCTGGGACTCATGATCAAACAACATATAGTGAACTGCTAGCTAGCATCCATGTGAAGGACACAGGAATTCAAAGGACAAATGTGCAATGTATATGCTAACAGCTTGGGACAGCCCAGAAGATACAAGTGCCCCTTTTCAGTGACAGCCTAAGAGCAGTGTGTGGTGAAGTCACATGGTCAAAGTCACACAGTAGACAAATGAAGGTTGTGGAAATTAAGACCCCCTCCCCTTTGCCCTCTCACTTTCTTAACTCAAATCAAAGACAAAGACTCCAATATCAGAAACAGAGTAAAAATATTTATTTTACTTACTTAGAAATTTGCTAAAATAAAAAGCTTTGCATTACCAAGCATTTTCTGAAGAATAAAAAGTATGAATTTCATGTCTGTCATTATTTAATGACTGCAGTCTACAACAATTTGCCAGAAAGACACACATTTTACAAGGAATAGGTAAAAATACTTCTCGGTTTCTTTTCTCAAGAATTCTGGACAAAAACAAAAAAAATGTTTTCTGTACTCCTGCAGGGGCGGAAAAAACACCTGAGTGTCAGCTAGTATGAAAAAGCAGTTTTCTGCAAAGCACCCAGGGAGAACACTGGAAACTCATCCTTTTGAAAACACCTGATGTGACACACACACACACACACACGCACACACACACACACACACACACACACACACACACACACACACACACACACACACACACATGCACACACACACACACACACACACACACACACACACACACACAGACACACACACACACACACACACACACACACACACACACACACACACACACACACACACACACACACACACACACACACACACACACACACACACACACACACACACACACACACACACATACACACACACACACACACACACACAAACACACACACGCACACACCTCTCCCTTCAGCTGTCTGCAGGTCTTCTGGATGAAAAGGCATTATTAATATCTTAAAACAAATATCCCAGTCTAGTGCATGGGCACAACATCTCTCTGCCTTAACAAATCTCCTTCTGAGAAAATCTTCCTCTGAAGGCATGTGTGTATGCCAAAGCACTAAAAAGGCATTCAGGTCTCCAAGTCAGCAAAGGAAATGTACTTCCAGGCTAAGAATGAGAAGACTTAGGCCATCTGCTTTTGGGCTGATATGGCTGCTAGTGATTCTGGGCTGATGGTGCAGAGTGGATAATCAGTGTTTTTTAAAGGTACAGAGCAACAGATTTTTCTTTTATATACTATCCCAAAGCCAGCATTGGGCCCTAGGCAGCTGTCTAAATGACCTCATGCTGGCCCTGGCCCTGATCATATGACTAAAATATTTACCAGCATTTATTGTGAGCAGCACAGTGGATTATGATGCACTCGGATTGCTGGCGTTAATTATGTTTTATCTGAATTATGCATCGCTTGGATGTAAAGTGCTGCAGATGGAGATCTTTCTTCCTTTCACCATATTATGCTTCACCTTCCTCCTCATCTGTTAATGTACATTACATTTTAAATGAGGTATAACTCTTAGTGTGGTTAAAAAGAAAATGAGAAAAAGAGGCAAGAGACAGAAAAATGCAAATAGAGAGGGACAGAAAAAGTTTAAAAACAACGTTAAAATTTTAAAGTAGCTATTTATTGTTCATTATTTATTCATTTATTTTACATTTGTTTACTGAGAAAGATCAACTGGACACAAGTCCTTTTTCAGAGGAGGCCTAGGGAGAAAAGCTTCACAGAATGGAAAATGTAAACATATAAGAAAAGTAACAATAGAAATGCAATTACAGAGCAATACTTAAGACAATTACACATAAGAAAAATATCAAAGTGAACACAATTACAGACTAGAATTCTAAATAAATGTTCTGCTAACTATGCACAACATATGTATATAGTACACATTATATGTAATAATTTCAGTCAGATAAAATATGTAAGAGTTACAAATGGCTAGAAGAGAGAGGTCTATGCCTGATTTGTAAATTGAGGTAGTTTACATTCAGTTCTAACAAAGGAAATGAAGCAGGAAAAATATATTTGTGATGTCTAGCCAGGGTTACTGCATGAGCATAGCCAATGTTTGAAAAGGTGAGCTTTAAGTATCTTTTTAAAGTTGGATAGGTAAGTAACAGTAGTTATTTTGGCAGGGAGTTTATTCCAGTTTCTGGCAATATATTCAGAGTAGAGGGTGTCACCTGCAGCACTGTTGACTTTAACTGTTGTCAAAAGAGTTTTGTTCCTTGAATGTCCATTGTGGTTACTAGAGTAAGGGAGTATGACATTTTGCAGGGAAGGGTTCTTCTCTGGGTGGTTTAACATTTTCTGGACTGTGGTCAATTGGGTACAGAGTACTAGCTGGGGAAGTTCTAACCAGTTATGTTTCTTGAGTGCTATGCAGTGGTGTGACCTAAATGGAGAGTCTGTGGCAAACCTGGCTATGTTGTTATAGCATGATTCTATTAAAAATATTAAAAAGAAGTAAGTTGTTCTTGCATATAAGCACACAAATTTAATTTAAATAAAGAAATATGAAAGTAATCCATGAGGTAATGAAACTTTGCTGATCACTGTTGCAGATTGTTTACACCATCTGTTAAATGTAATGCAAAGAAACAGTAACATATTTTGTTTCTATCTATCAAAGTTATTAATCTAAAAGGCCTATCTTTAACATAATGGCTGTCACTCAACACTAGCTGTATAAGCATCTGAGGAAAACAGGTGGTGAAGAAACATTTTAGTAATGGGTACCATTTGCAGGTTCCATGCTGAATGTGTTTAATCAATAAAACATGTCAGTTAGTTTAGCATTGATTATCTTTATTACCGTTAAAGGCAGCACTGCTCTTGTCTATTTACTCATGCATATTTGTCAGTCAGCTAAACAGAAACTGAAAAGTCCACAAGTAAAACAGCTCATAGAAAACAAAAAAATATATATAGATGCAAATCACATGCTGACTCTAAAGATTGCTTAACTCTGACTGTGACGTTGTCAACACAATTTTTTTCTGACTTTTGGAAAACACAATCTGGACAGGAATATTAATGCTTCATGGGGGTTGGACATTGGCTTAATGGTTAAGCTGTTTACTTTACAGACACAAGGTACAGGGGTTAATTCTCACTTTTAAAATGGAAATTAGATATGCTTAAAATAGCCTGAAGGGCAGCTAGACTAGTACTTACTTGTGTTTCTGAAATGTCATTGGCTGAAATGTTATATACATTACTTTCTCTGTGTATTATTAGTAATGCTTATAGTTTTTACTTAATGTGTTCTCAATGTCAGTAAAATTATGTAAATTGTTATCCGAAAGTATGAAATTATATGAATAAGACTGTAATGGTTATAAACAGGTAATAGTCATAGTCCTCTAGATAAAAAGATCAATGTTTACCCAGAAACATTTTTTGTATTTGCAATCTTTAACAGTACAGTTTATGAATTAGAAGGTGGTGGTATATGCTTAGAATAATGAAGAGCAGTAGAACACAACCTGTTTGGTCAAGCCAGTAAAAAATGGTCTGTTAATGCTTAAAATGTATTATACGGTTCTGCAGCCTCTAAGTTTGTTATACTAATCTGAGTGGTGAAACAGTGCAGCATGCTGCAAATGGTGCAGGCACAAAAGAAGTCCCTTCAGACTACTCATATCAAATGAACAGATTTCAAGGTAAAAGTAATTTGACTGGATGAACCATATCCTTGGAATCATGGTAAATGCATGGATAAAAGCTGTAGTATCTAAACATCTGTGTACACAATACTGCAGCAATTTATAGCAGCTGTTTTGTCCGACACTGCTTTGTAGTACAATCCCAGCTATAGATGCAATTACTGCATATAACATGAACAGGAACTTTTTCAACCCTGCATTGCATTGCTACTCTATTATAGCAGTATAAATGTTGTAAGAGAAGTTACCATATGAATAGCCACACAAAAGATAAATGTACAAAGCTATAGTTGAAACACTGTCCATTGTCCCTGAATACACAGCTGCTACTCTGCCTGAAGTTGTGGAATCAACAACAACAACAAAACACATCAGTAGTTCAGTGCTCACCACAGCTTCCAACTTCTTTGCTTAATAATTCCAGGCAAAGCTAAAATTAATGGGTGACAAAGACCCAAAATCAGAGACATTTTTTAAAAAATATTATAACTTACTTAAAATATTAATAAAATGGCACATTCTGCATTAAAATACATTTTCTGAACAATTAGAAATATGACATTCTAATGCCTGCATTGCTGACTTTCTGTAATCCTCAGTGATTTACCAGATAATCAAAAATTGAGTGAAAGACAGGACAAAAATATAAGTCAGACAATAATGAGCAGTTGAGAGGTATGGGGTCACAAGGAAGGCAGCCTCAAGGTGGTATAATATTTCCACTTCTGTGCATAAGAAGCAAGCTTGGATATCGTGAAACATGAACTTAGCAGGGGAAGAGGTCATAGATGTGGAAGTGGCAGGATCTTTGGGCACCCTAGATCATGTTTTCATCCCATTTTAGAAAGACCTTGATAGTGGATATCATGATCTTCAAGATGGAGGCACAATGAAAATGCTAGATGAGTCTCTCCCATGTAGTAAAGCTATTTAAAGTCCTGCAGAGGGGTTAGGTGAGTGATCGGAGTGGGTTACTGGTGTTGGTTAGACATTCCTGGCGGTAGTAAGGAGGATAGCCCTGCTGTTCTGCTAACATCTAACAGAGACTGGTTATGTTCAATTATAGAAGATAAACGTTAGTACCTATTGTGCTATAATGGGAACTATGCCAGTAACAGAGAATACTTTAGTCAGAGTTTGGAACACATTAGAGGGACAGTACTGTGTCACTTCTCTGTCAGTTGCTGCGGTGACTGGTGAATTAAGGCATCAATGAAAAATCCTTTGATTGGTGTCTGGATGACAGTCTTCTGAATCTATCATCTCACAGTCTAACAAGTGGGCATGCATATTATAGAGAACTGACAAGCTGATCTTTGGTAGGCAGTGGTCATCAGAGTGTGTGGCAAAAATAAATTAAAAGGGTTAGCTGTGTTGTCAGTATATCGTTTTTACACTCTAGACATGTACAGAATGGAAAAAACTACAGCTATAGCACAACACTGCCATTGTACTGGTTACAGAAGAAGCACAGCGCAATGTTAAGTCCTAACAATGGTGTTGGTCTTGTTTACTTAGATGATGCAACATGTAAACTCCAGTCATGTTATCTAGTACAACTAGCTAAATCAAATGTCAAAACTGAATACACAGTGTCATCAAGTATATGTCTCATTCATTGAACCTCTCTGCATGTTAATGCTCAGCTGTGACTTCCAGTTACTTCTGGCCAGTGACACAGACAACAAACTATCAGCTGGGGCTGTAATGAGTGATGTTATGGTCCATGGTAACCACAACAAATATTAAGTAAAACAGGAGTATGGTATGACAAATGCTATACAGGAGAAAGTGAAAGATCCAGTATTCCTGATAAGAGCAAGCACACATTCATGAGAATGGCACACTGACCCTAGTGCAGCAGGCAGTGAATGCAGATTACTAGGTGTTAAAGCATTAGTGAATTGCTTCCTATAGTCCAAGGTTTGATTCTGATTTTGTCGTCCTCCATTTACCTAAAGTGGCACTCTAATTAAATCATTTAATCAGATAATGCCTGAGGCAATTATAAGACGTGGGCTATGTCCATAATGGTCTGCTAGACCCCATATCTAGTAACATCCTATGGACCTAATGAAGTTAGTACTGAGTGTCCCTGCCATTTATAATGTATTACAGGTCATATACAACATTTATTTTTATTTATTTTACATTTGATTACCAGGAAATTCCACTGCAAGCAGGTCCTTTTTCAGTGGAGGCCCGGGGAGAAAAGCTCCACAAATAACATAGCAATTGACATAAATAGTGTATCACAGTATACAAGTTGATTTAGAAAACATACATCGATAATAGATAATTTGAAAAAAACAAATACAACTCTCAAAAGAGATATACATACAGATAAATCAGCCACAAACTTTGTCAAGCAGTATAAGATAATTTACAGTGTAGAAGTCATAGGTCACAGCTGTAGAAACAGCAATATAAGGGTAGTAAATGCTCAAATTGGTGAGTAGAGATTCCAATATAAGAAAGGTAGAACTAGCCCGGGCAAGTACAGGAACATAGCCAGGTAGTATGGAGGTGAGTACTTAGTGCTTTCTTAAACTGAGTTAATGAAGAGATGGAAGATATGTTAGTTGGTAGTGAGTTCCATATTTTAGAAATACTGTTAGAGAAGAGTGATTCTCCTGCTGTATTATTGACCTTAGTTACTTCAAGAAGGAATTTATTACTGGAACGGAGAGTTCTATTACTAGAGTAGGGATGAAGTAGGTTTGTCAGTGAGGGTTTTCTTTCTGGTTGTTAAAGGATTTTATGAGCAAGAGTAAATTGATTGTAAATTAAGAGTTGGGGGAACTCTAGCCAGTTAAGCTGCTTTAGGGATGTGTAGTGGTGCGATCTGAATGGGGCATCAGAGGCAAACCTAGCTATTTTGTTATAACAGGAGTCTAGTATAGCTAGGTCTGTCTTCCTGAGGTTAGTAAGAACTGGGGAAGCGTACAGAAGTGTGGAGACCAGATGAGTGCGTGTTACGGTGGATTTTGTGTGTTTGGTAAAATACTGCCTATTTCTGTAAAAGGTGCCCAGCTTTGTATGTACTTTCTTAATGGTCTGGGTGATGTATATGTCAAATCTCAATTTGTTATCAATCTCAACTCCAAGGAGTTTTGTATGTGCAGTGGGGGGGTGATGACAGTGTTATTGTTAGATGTGATGTTAAAGGTGAGGTCTGTAGAGGTGGATCGCGTAGGTTTAAAGAGAAGAAGTTTAGTTTTAGAAGGGTTAAGAATAAGTTGAAACTTGATATGCCAAGTTTCGACAGAGAGGAAGGATTCTTGTGTAAGGGTGTGGAGTTCATGTAATGAGGAAGCAGCACATATTAATATGGAGTCGTCTGCATATTGTATGACAGATGCATGAAGAGTAGAAGTATGAAGGTTGTTAGTATATAGAGAGAAAACTAATCGGCCGAGTATAGAGCCTTGGGGTACTCCAAGTGTGACTGGAAGTAGAGGTGAAAGTTTGTGCTGCCAAAAAACTGCTTGCTGGTGGCCAGTTAAATACCTTTGGGACCAGGTTATGGATGATTGACTAAGCCCTAGGTCAGTAAGGGCCTTGATAAGTATACTATGACTGACCATATCAAAGGCTTTAGACAGGTGTAGGAAGTTAGCTGATACATATTTTCCATTGTTTCTGTGGAAGTTGACTGTATTGATAAAGGACATTAGAGCTGTGGTGGTACTGTGAAAAGGGCGAAAACCATGTTGAGTGTTAGAGAGGAGTTTATGGGTTTGCAAGTAGTCCATCATTTGGATGTGAATGGATCTTTCCATGATTTTGGCTATAGGGGATAGACTAGCTATTGGTCAGTAGTTTGTCAGTTCAGTAGAATTACCTCCTTTATGTAGAGGGATAATATGGGATATTTTCAAGGTTTCAGGGACAAGGGCTTCAGACAAAGATCTAATAATAAGGATGGCTATTGGGTATGCAATGGTATCGGCAGCTATTTTTAGAAATTCAGCTTGTAATTTGTCTGATACTAGTGTTGTGGGCTTAGGTTTCTTAAGGTATTTTCTTATCATATCAGTAAGGACAGGTTGGAAGTGAAATGTGTTGAGGTTGCTGGGTGTTTGACAGGGTTTTGTGGGGGAGGAGTTGTATTGGCTGTTTTTCTGGTTAGATAGGGCTAGGATGGTTTCAGTAAAGAATTTGTTGAATTGTATAGCTATGCTCTCTGGTGTGTCTGCTAGGGTAGGGTAGGGAGTACTACCTCTTCCATGTAGAAGAATTTTGTTAATGGTAGCCCAGAACTTTTGTTGGTTGTTTTGATGTTTTATTTGTAGGTTGTTGTAGTAGTTAATTTTGTCTAGTTTAATTAGTGTATTAGTGTAGTGTATTAGAAGTATAACAATTTGTTTTATACATGCTTTCACACAATATATGTCTCCGGGGTCTAAATGTGATGTGATGCCATATAGTGGTTGTGCACCAGTAATGAAGCAGGCAATAATACAACGCAACAATCTGTTACATGCATTTCCAAGGAAAACAAGGATCAGGCTAATCTTTCCATATACTGCACAAAAAGGTATACTGATTGTAGTCAAGATACACATATAACACAATGAATTAAAAATGCTTCCGTGAAATGCAGAACCACACCATTTTATTTACTTTTTTATTGTAACTGTGCCAGCTCACTGGTGACAAGTCTCTTTTTTTAAGGATAACCTGAGAGCACTGCATTATTAACTCACCTGCTCAGAATCACACAAAGGACAATTTAGGACTGAAAGAATGAAAAATTGGAGTACATGAAGCAGCTTATTAACGCCATGCAGTCTTGTTATTAAATCTAAGTTTAATTTGTTAATAGACTTAATCTTTTTCTCATGGGTTTGATTCCCTCAGTATGCAGTCACATATTGTATGATAGTAGAGCAAGTAATGTCAACAGCTCATGCTCCTCAATCACCTTTGAGTTTTGGCACCTGAATCTAGTAGGCAAGAATTGTAATGGATGGTCTTGACAAAATGTCCCCAGACACAAACAACCTGAAGGCAAAGGTAACAGCAGAGTTAGAATTAGATAGGCATGTTACTAAGATTATATGTGAGATGTAGTATTTGTAAAAAAATGAACAAGCATAGAAATCTGTCTAGTTCCACCCTCATCACTATGAGTTTTGAGGAAAAAATAATAAAACAGAGAAACTAGTGGTCTTAAAACTTTAGTGATGAATTAAGTCAGAATATTTCCCAAAAATCATGAAAACCAGGTAGTGTTCCATAGCCCTTAAAGGATTTGACAATTTGTCTTATTTGCCTGCTTAGGCTGAGGACAGTGCTTTTCCATTGTTGGGGCCATGCCATTGTTTTCTTAGACAGCAACGTTTTGCATTTATTATAAAGTTTGTTAATGCTGGATATCCACCATGGCAGCTTTTTTTATTTCTGGGGGCACTGGCTTTGATTCTTTTGGGTACAGCTTAGGTTCATAGGTAGGTACTAGGCTATTGGCCCTAGGGCCTATATAAGCCTAGCCAAAAAATGTACCCTGGCTTTCGCCACCCAAGAAAATTATTTTCCTGTGCCCCTGTCGAGCAGAGCCACAGAAGTGATCCCTGGGGTGAATTTCCTATTTCCCATCCAATCATCAAGATTTTTCTTGAAGAGTGCTAATGAGGAGTTCTGTTTGACATAGATAGGTAGTCTGTTCCAGAGTATGGAAAGTCTCTGGGACAGGAATCTATCCCTCCAGCATGTTCTGGTTATTGTGGTGACAAGGTTTAGGTCCCTAGAGTGTGTAGCTCGGAGGGATTGGGATTTCTTTAAGTGGAGCATGTCTAACAGCTCTGGGTTTGACATAGCTTTGCATGCTAGGCAGAGATCGCCTCTGAGTAGGTGATATGCAACGGAGTAAAGCTGGAGTTTTTTGAGACTGTCTGCATAGGGCATCTGTTTGAGGCCAGTAATCATCTTTGTGAGGTATTTCTGTGACCTTTCAAGTTGTTGTAGATGTCTTGTGAGGTACATATCAAAAGGGGAGTTGTACTCTATAATGGGTCTAATGAGTGATGAGTAGAGGGGAACAATGACCTATTTTTTTCTGGATGAGAAACCTTTTGTGATGAGGTAAGCCATGTAGAAGGATTTCCTGACCACTGTGGCAATGTGATTATCAAAGGAGAGACTACTGTCCACCTGTGTCCCAACGTCTCTTATCACATTTTCAGCGTTAAGTAGACTACCAGCTATGTGGTAGTTCATGGGTACAGAGTTTTTACCAAAGGGGATGACAATACACTTTTTGGCATTGAGCTTCAGGCCATGGCTTTGACACCAGGCATCTGTCTCAGTGAGGCACTTTTGTAGTATGTCCAGATCATTAGGAGTTCCGATTATAGCTCCTAGTTTGCAATCATCTGCAAACTTTGTTAGCCAAAGACCTTCTGTGTTAGTCTGTACTTCAGAGAAGTAGATACCAAACAGGAGAGGACCCAGGACTGAACCCTGTGGTACTCCACTTGTCACTGGTCTGAAGTCGGATTTGGAGTCTGCTACTTTCACAGTGTGGGTTCTGTCCATGAGCCAGTTGGCAACCCATCTCATGACATAGGGATTTATACCTAGTTTAGTGAGCTTATCTATAATTCCAGAGTGGGGGATGGTGTTGAAAGCTTTGGCGATATTTAGATAAGCTGTGTGAACCACCTTTCCCTCATCTATGGCTTTGGTGACTGCTTCAAAGAATTCAATCAGGTTTAGGAGACATGATCTGCCTTTTACAAATCTGAACTGGGTAGGGTCCAGAGTTTGGAGAGTACCAATGTCTTTGTTTATGAGTTCCATTATGATATGTTCCATGGCCTTGCAGACCAGGCTTGTCAGGCTAATGGGGTGGTAGTTCCCGGGGTCTGTCATGGCTCCCCCTTTGTGGAGTGGGATAACTGTCATGGTGCGGCATTCAGTGGGCACAAAGCCTGAGGTGAAGCTATGACTGAACATGGTACTTAGGTAGGGTACCAGTTCATTCTGTAGTTTGTGTACAACACAGCCTGGGATATTGTCAGGTCCCATGGATGATGTGTTCTTGGCTTTGGCAAGTGTATTTTTTACCTGTGCAGCCATGATTACAGGAACTTTGCATTCTTCTGGTATAGAGATAGGCCTTCTAGGGCGTGAGAGGGGGGTAAAGTTAGCACTGAACCTATCTGCTAGGATGTTGGCAATATCAGTTGGTTCTGTATATTTAATGCCATTGTGCTGTAACTCAGAGCAGATCAGAGTGTTGCCATTGTGATTCTAGACATAGCTATAGAATGCTTTGTGGTTGTCTTTAGAGTCAGTGGCAATTTTGTTTTCGTAACTAGCTTTGGAGGATTTTATGAGGGATCTCAGCTTCTTACTGAGGTTGACCAGTAATGGGATTTTACTCTTTTTTGTAACAGTTTCTTTTTTCTGTTGTAGAGTTTGTTTATGGCAGAGGACCACCAGATTGGCTTCTTTTTTTTGGAGGATAGCCTTTTGGTTCAATTAGGGATAGCATGATCCATGCACTCGTGTAAGTGCTTATAAAGTGCATTTGGGTAGGATTCAGCAGTCATACCTCTATTGTCTGTCTACATGGGTGTCATAAAGTTTGCTACTTCTGTCTTAAGAAGTGTGAAGTTGACTTTGGAGAAGTTTTTTACGGTGGTTTCCCTTATTGGGGTGGGGGTGGGATGTGGATGTCTAGGGTGATTAGCCTGTGGTCGGATCTGACCAATGAGGAATTGACCTCTGGTGTGGAACACTGGTTGCCCATGTTGGTAATGACCAGGTCTAGGATATTGCTGCCCCTGATGGGGGTGTGAATAAGTCAATCCAAGGCGTTGGAATTTATGAATTCCAGAAAACGTTGAGCAAAAGAATTGGTGCATGAGTAATTTTCCCAGTTAATGGTGGGGTAGTTGAAATCGACCATTATTAGGGTTTTGAGTTGTATCCTAATACTTTTCAGTGTATCAAGAAATGAGGAGTGGGAATCCTGGGGCATGGTGGGGGGTCTGTAGCAAGCTACAATTTGGATTGCGGTCTTGCCCAGAGTTAGTTTTACTTTGATAATCTCTGATGCATTATGCTGTGCAACTAGCCTGGAGGTGTGGATATCCTTAATGAATGTGGACACGCCTCCACCTTTAGTGCTTCGTTCCGGGTTAGGTGGCCGAAAGGTGTGGTATGAATTATAGCCTGGTAATGCAAGGGTGCTCTCTGGAACTTTGAACCAGGTCTCTGTCACTGCACAGATGTCGATGTTCTCCATTTTAAGGAGTGCCTCGAGTGAGTGCATTTTGAGGCTTAGACTTCTAGCATTGAGTAGCACTACCCTCAGATTTTGCTTGCTTGTACCTGTTACAGTGGTGACTTTGTCATTTGAACCTTGCCTAAAAAAGGCATTATATGGGGTGGCAAGAGCCTTTGCCATTATCCAGAATCCCAAGGGCGACAGGTGCAGGCCATCTGTCGATCATGTCATCCCAGGCAGACAAATACTGGATCCCCTTAGAATGACACCAGAAGCTTAGCCAATTGTTGAAGTCAATCATTTTGTCCTTGTACTGTGGTATCATTCTGGGTGATGGCAGGATGCTACTCAGGGCTAGGGTCATACCTGCCTGGGCTACAAGATCGAAGAGCTCCTCCATGTGTCTTTTCATGTAGTCCAGGGAGGTACATCTCAGGTCATTCACACCAACATGGACAATGACAGTGTCATATTTGTACTTGTTGTGGAATGACCTGAATGCGTGCATTATGTGATGGATCCTGTCATCTGACAGGCAGCTGACAGTAACGTTTTCCTTGTTTAGCCTGGTGAGTGGAACATCAGTGTGCCTGATTATAGAGTCATCTATGACTAGAGTGTTGGGTACGTTGTTATGCCTTATGGGTTGTGGTTGAGTGGCACACTGAGTTTGTGGGCTATGTGTCATTTGGGTTGTGTTGGGGGGTGGAGTTTGCTTGCATTTCTGATTTGGAGGTCCCTGATGCTTGGGCAGGTTTTTATTATGAGCCCCCTTGAATGTAGGTGTGTGTTTTGTGTTTCTATGTGTGTGTTTTGGTGGTGTAGGCTTTGAGGGATTATGTGATGAGTGTGGTGTGGTGCAAGTGTTTACCTTCTCCTCTTGACTATCTTGTCCAGTCTTGGGTGAAGAGAGCTTTGCTTCCAGTTTGGCTATATAAGTGCATCTCTCACAGGTTGTAGTTTTGGGTGGTAGGCGGAAAGGGTTGTCTGTGTACATGAGGCAATTGCTACATTGCCCCAAGATGCCCAGATTCATCAGGTAGACAGGAAAAATCACTGGGAGCTGACCCTTAGACGTTCCTGGATAGGTGCTTATTTATTAAGTACTAAAAACTGCTTTCCTCTAGACAAGTGAGGAAAGTTGAATGCTGTAGTAATTTGCAGCTTATTTAGTGCTTACAACATGTTCTGAACAAGTGCCAAGTTCAAAGAAACAGATTTGAGTGCTGAAACTAGAAAACTGGCTAATTCTAAGAAACAAAATTAAGCTAGAAGGCTTCCCTCCAACACAGAAAGGCTTGGGGGCTCAGAAGCCTACAGATAGTCTAGACTATTTACAGAAAAGGCAGGAAGCAAGCTTATTTGTTCTTTTCTTTCCCAGACGCTCTCTTTGTACACAGTAGGAGTGTGTGAAATCAGAATATGATCTCACTGCACTCAGTTGAGTGAGCAAATGAGATGGGCCCAGAAGGAGTATCCAAACACAAATTTACAAGAGGGGTGGGCAGTTTCAAAGCCAGCAAGATTAACACCAAAACAAAAACAGGGAAGGTGAGTGAGGAACTAACTAAAAAACAGAGTCAAAACTTGCAGTTCAGTTAATATTCAATGCAACACAAATAAATCAATTAAAATGCTGTATTATTTGAAAAAAGTGAAGATAAACGGTACTTAAATTCTCTTATATATCCAGTTGAATACAGCTAGATCTTAGCTGGCCAAAGCTGAGGTTTTAAGCAGAAAATATTCCAAATGTGCCACTTAAATAGGCAGTGACAGGATATCAATGAATGAGACTACACCTACCTGCAATTTCTAACAAGCAATAAAATTCTAGCAAGCACTAACTGAAAAAACAGAGTCAAAACTTCCAGTTCAGTTAATATTCAATGCAACACAAATAAATCAATTAAAATGCTGTATTATTTGAAAAAAGTCTGAGTCTATATACTTTTGCAAGTGATTGTACATGGCTTTAGTATAAGCTTTGCTGTAGTTACCACTTCCAGCTGAAGGTGCAGCTTGGAATTCTCCTAGAAGGGTATTTTGCCTTGGTGAAGTTTTTCAGTCTTATTTTGCCCTTTGTGAGTTCTGGTGTTAGTGCCAGCTCAAAGGTGACTAATTTAACTAATGAGGGTCTGAGTTGCAGCAGTGCATCTGTTTGACATGGTAGTGGGGACCAGATCTAGCATATTTGCTCCTCTTGTTGGGGTATGAACAATTCGTTCCAGGGTATTTGAGTTAATGAAGTCAAGGAACTTTTGCGCTAGTGAGTTAGGACCAGGATAGGTTTCCCAGTCGATGATGGGATAATTTAATTTCCCATAACCATAGTGTTTGAGAATATTTGGATTGACTCCAGTTTGGTCAAGTAGGCTTTGTTCATGTCATGACCCATGGAGGTGAATATATAACTGGCTATGACTTGAATGGGGGTCTTACTCACAGTAATCTGAACTCAGAATAACTCCATGGAGTTTTCCTGTCTAACTAGATGGTAGGTGAATTTATATGTAATATAGGTAGAAACACCATCTTCTCACACGTTCATTTTGCAGTCTGAAAGTGTGGAAGACATTGCAGCCTTGCAATGCTGGAGTACTCTCTGAATTTTTGAACTAGGTTTATGTGACTGCACAGACATATAGATCTTCCAGTGATAGAAGTGCTTCCAGGGTGTGCAGTTTTTGGTTTAAGCTCCTGACGTTTAGCAGCATGTCCCTTATTTTGTTATGATTGGCAAATTTCACATTGGTAAGTTTGTTTTCAAGACCTTGCCTAAAAAGTACACTGTGGGGGAGGTAAGAGCCTATGCCAGCAGTTGAAAGCCTACTGGTGCCAGCTGCAAACCATCTGTGGCAAAGCAGCGAGGTTTATCAACAATGGCTTCCCTGGCTGACAGAAACTGGATCCCCTTTGAATGACACAAAAAACTAAAACAATTATTAAAATCAATCATTATTGTTTATACTGTGGCATCATTTATGTGGAGGTAGTATGCTGCTCAAGGCTAAGGACATACCAATCTGGGACACATACTCAATCATGCCTCTCTTTTTATAGTCTGCTGAGGTACATCTCAGGTCATTCACTCCAATATGAACAATGACAGAGTCATAATGGTATGTCTTGCTGAGAGACCTGAGTGCACATGTGATGTGATGAATCCTGGCAGAGGAAAGGCAGATGACCTTGGCTTTCTCCTTGTCCAACATGGTTAGTGGGACATCCGTGTGTCTCACTACTGAGTCTCCAGTGAGAAGAAAATGTGTTTTTTGAGTGTTAATCTGTATGGGCTTGGTAAGTGAGATACTGGTGTTACTATGTGTCTTGGGTGGTGTGGGAACTGTGTTAGTTGTAGCAGTCTTGTGTTTATGATATCCCTAGTGTTTTGGTAAGTTTTTTGAGAGAACCTCAGCATATGTTGAGTGTTGTGTCTGATGCATACTGTGTGTATGCATAGTGGTACTATGTGCCTTAGTAGTGGTGGGTGAGTTGACAACCTCTTCAGTGTTACTGTTTGAAGTGCGAGAGAGCATGGATTCAAGATTCTTGGTGTGGATACATCTCTCACACTCTGTACTAGTGTGAGTTATTAGTAGATGGTTGTCAGTGTACATGAGGCAATTGGTACACTGCCTCAAGATACCCAAGTGAACAATGCTGGCAACAAAAATAAGGGTAGTCCAAATGTCCATGCTTCTAGGCTGAAGAACTGTTATCACAAAGGGGGGGGGGGCTTTTCAGGACCAATTGAGGAGCTCAGTGGATGGGCATTTCTGACTTTTTTTGTTTGTTTTATTTTTGCTGGTGCTTTAATAGGTTACAGCTCACTAGCAGTGTTTTTTTTACCAGAAAAGTACTAAGGGTGAGGGCTACACTAATGTTCTATAGCTGTATCTAAGGGAAATAAATGTTGAATTTATCTGTCTGGCTATGGTGCATAATTGTACGGCAATGCGAGATGCTGTATGATATGCAAACAACAAGAAAACTGCTCAAATGCAGGGCTTAAATACCAGAAGCTAAAAATTTGGGAAAAAAATTAAAAAGGTTCAAAAGGTTCTTTATATCCTAATTCCTACCTTGCCTCTTGTAATCATATCTCCCCCTTTGCCATCGAGTTCAAGTGTGGGTGCCAATTGCATTAATTTTATTTGCTTATCTTATAGATGGGGGGTCATGTGTTACCCTGCATGGAGCTAAATCTTTCTCCCACATCTCTGAACAGTCCCATGTGGTCTCTGGGTTTACCTCCAGCAACTAAAATAGAACAAACAACCTTTCAGTACACTAAATACGTTCCATTTATTGGACCAACATCGCATACTACTGTCTGGATTTCCTGTAGATTTTGCCATCTGTATTAGTGTTATAAACCTGAGCAAATGTTGTTGGTTTACTTTACTGTTATACTACTTTGAGGCATGCACACTATGAACTTGTCTGCCCCCCATCCCTCACTCTCTATCCCTGTTACTCATACAGCCCTGGTAGTATACACAGTGTAAAGGGTTTTTTGTTTATCTGCTGCACTACTTTATTTAAGGAAAATAAGAGAATTGCTTACTTATTCATTCTCTCTACTTGCACTCTGGGATTGGGTCTCGGTCTGCCCACTCTGTTTGCCCTCACTTTGCTTGGGCTCACTCCACTCCACTACTCTACCTCCATTCCGACCCACCCCTGCATACTCTAAATTTATACTCTAACCCCTGTGAGGATCCTCCCCCTCTCTCCAATTATCCAATCACTTTCATCCCTGCTCTACTCTCCACACCCTCCTCTTCTCTTTGCCCTCTGTTTCCCTAACTCATGTCCCTCCCACTACCTATTAACTCTTTAGCCCAATTCATTACCCTCTCTACACCTCTGCTTTATGCTTATTGATCACTTACTCATCCTTTCCACTCTCCTCCTGTCTATCAATACAATTACTTTATACAACACCATGCTAGTGCAGTTCCTTTTGCCTCCTATTCTGTTCCTCTATTTCTCCTCTCCCAGTTATCATCTTATCACTCCAATATGCTATACCCTCCTCTATCACCCACTCTTCTCCAAGATTCTTCCATCTTCACTAATAACCCAAATTTCCCTATTTCACCCACTTTCTACACTACTTCTTATATTCATTATCACAAACTAAAGCATTTCTGTCTTCCTCTCTCTTCCTCTAAACTTAAGTTCAACCCCATTAACTCGTACTTCTGTTTCACTAAACCCATTTTGTTTAATATTGCTCTCCTAACAGATTGGGACATCCACTCTAATCCTGGTCCATCCTCTTCCTCCAACCCTACCTCTACTATCAACACCCTCTCCAGCCAAGCACCTGTCTATTTACTCTATTATCCTACAAAGTCTTACCAACAACATTTCTGACTTACACGCTTGGATAGGAAACCACTCTCCCCACATCTTAACTCTCTCTGAAACTTGGCTTAAACCTCATTCCACCAATTCTGAAATTCTGCCCCCTGGTTACAACATATTCCAGCAAGACAAACTTGTAAAAAAAAGGGGGGCAGTGTTGCTATCATGTATTCCGAACATCTTAACTTTTTCACCCTCTCCCTAGCCCTCCCAGATTTCTCTCCTGCTGAACTGATCATTCTCAGCTGCCTCCTTAACCCACATAAGACATTTGCAATACCTCTTCGTAACTACATTCTGGTTCTTGAATCCATTTTATCCTGGATCTCTCAACATCTTTCTTATGAAACAATCTTACTAGGTGATGTCAAAAAGATCAATCAAAAACTTGGTCTTTTGTATAGAAACAAAAAAATTAAGCCTACCATCGCCCTTGTCTACTCTATGCTTCCCCTATATTTACCCACCTTCAAACAAATCTTTTAACCAAATTTGAACAAACTTACAACCACATAGCTAGATTTCTTTTGTTCATAACCTCCCTCATAAATCCCATCACTGCCAAACAACTTCAGAGGCTTGAATTTTCTCAACTTTTACATCTTTCTCAGCTACAAGTGACTCATTCCCCACATTACAAACCTGCAGTCTGTCCCTCCCTGTCACCCCTCATATCCCTTTACAGACCTTCACGATCTCTTCGTAGCACTGACCAGCAACTACTTGACACCTGCAGACCTAACAAAAGAATAGGTAGACTACATTATAAATGCTCTATTTCTCAAATTTGGAACAACCTCCCTACCAGTATAAGTCCTATCCAAACTTTATCTCATTTCAAAAGAGAACTGAAGCATTACCTTGCTGACTCTCCCTCCTGCACCTGTCACCACCCGACCTAACTTTTACTTATTTCGATTTCTGACCATACTTGTTTTTCCTCCTCTCCTGATTCAGTAATAACTCTTATTAATTCCAGCACTGTGGTTCTTCAGCTTTACCACTGACCTATTTATCTCCCTAATTCTTATCTTTTCTCTACAATTACTACTGTACCTCCC
>NC_056733.1:1509437026-1509484526 GCF_019279795.1 Protopterus annectens
TTGCAAAATAATGCACTAATGCTTGCCGATATTAACATCTGTGAAGTGATATATACCTTAAAGCTTTGTTTATTTTTTGCCAATTTTAGGAAAGAAACAATTACAACTGTATCCAGTAGGTCGTAAAATATCAACCCATTTAATCTGATTCTGTTATTATGAAAATATATGTAGTAATAACAAATCTTTCAATGAAAACCTTATTCTTAATACCAACATATACCAGTGGTAAGTATTACTTTCATAGTAGTATAGAGGGTCCAAGCCAGAAGAAAACATTTTTTAGATCTGTAACTATGGAATAAAGCAGAGCATTGTCCTTTTAAGTTGTAAGTATGTTTCATTCAAAATATTTATTTCTTATTCAGTTTTGTAACCGGGGTAGAGTTCTGATCCAAATGGACCTACGTCAGTCTCAGTTCTGACAAATATAAATGACGGGGCAATCAAGTTAACAAAAAGTATCAAGAATACAAACAAAATGTTACACGCAGACAGCAATGAATCAAAAACAATAATAATAATAAAGTAAACCATTGAGAAGACAACACGGAGGCATGGTTAGACTACACAGGGAAGAAACAGAAGAAAAAGAAGAGAACTCAACAGTAAACGGATATATCACTAAGTGTAAAAGGCAGCATAAGTAAGGGCACATAGAAATTAACTATATCCAATATATACAGGGTTTAAGAGTTGCCACATATTAGTGTAGGGGCATAATGTGAGAAAGGCAAATGTGCCCGGCTGGTTCAAGAGTTCATTGAAACTCAGAGTAAAGTGATTATGGCTTTGTTTAAATGTCCTCAGTTATAATCATTTCTTCTTAAAAAGAAACTGATTTCTTACACTACTTGAATTTGTGTTTAAGTATGAAGAAAATACCATATTTGTTCTATATAACGATGATATATTTGAAGCAAAGAAAAAGAATGCTCAGTTAAGACCATAAATGAAAAGATATTAGTGTAGAGCACAGAACCAGAATTCAAGAGTCTAGTACAGAAAGTCCACTAAGAAATTAATGTTACTACATAAAATTAATGAAGAGAGCAGTATTTTGTATCACAAAATGTTTTGGGCACGTGTTGTGGGAAATGCAAAGTGCATGTTATATAAGACCTGAGCTATCCATAAAAAGTGATTACAATTTCTTAGTCTGCATGGATGTTTGGGTTCAAAAATATTAAGAATTCTACCTCAGATCTAAAGAAGATATAAAGAAGTGTGACAAGTGGACCATAAAAATAATTTTTTCTGAAATTAGCAATTGTGTGGTAGGAAAAGGTCCTCAGTACCTAGTGCAACATTAGTACGTCTTTTAATCACTGGTGATATCAGCATTTCTCAGATAAATGGCAAATAATTTGATTTCTGAGTTAAAAATAAGTACTTGCTTTCTTCTTTCATTGCAAAACTTGAATGAAAGGATCAATTTTAAAAATTAGATTTTGCAAAAGAAAGGACTCCGTGCATGCTTCTACAGCTTCTGGGTTGACTGGTCAATATATCCAGTTAAAACTCAACAAAAAAAATCCTTTTTACTACAACAGATGAAGGTGGTTTATGGATATTTACATACTTCTTGTAAGAGTCTTTGAACATTTCCAGCAGAGTGTGATGATGTTTGTAAACCCATGCATGTTAATTAAATAAACAATCATATCATTGGTGGTTTTGAAAATAGCCATCTCCCATTCTCAATATCAATGTGGATCATTTTTTTAAGTTGGTGATTTTTGCTCCTATGCTTACTGACCAATGAGTCACCATGTAATGTGACAGAACTAATGTGTTCCTCCTGTCTGAAGCTTCCACCTGGGGTCATGGTGGGAATCAGGTGGGAATAATGATGATGGTGATTCAGGCAGCTGAGTGGGGGTCTATTCTGTTGATGATATTCCAGTAATGAGACCATTTGTATGGCTGATATTCATAGCCTTGATGTTAGAACAAGTATTCCACATCATCTAAGAGGCTCATAATACCTTGCCTATATGGGTGCATACTCTCACAGACCTATTAGAAAGAATAACATCTATAGGTGGCTTATTGTGCTCCAATCCCTAGGTCATGCATTTGCATACAGCCTCTTCTCTCAGGAAACCTTGCCATACGTAACTGACTCTGCTCCTCAATTCTTCTAAGTATGGACATGCCCCTTTCCATTGCCAGCATCATCAAGTTCATGAGTACCTAATCCTACCCTTCTAAATCCCTGGTGCTTATTAATGCCTATGAATCAATAAGTTAACTAGAAGCATATATGATTAAAAGAATACCAGCAATAAAAGCTGAGGAGAGCATATGTCACTGTGAACATCTTTACTTAATGCTACTGCTTCGCAGGTAACTCTAAGATTACAATTAGTTTGAATAGTGTCTGACTTTTTCTTTCCATGCCTATGGTTTTGGAAAATCATAAGATATTGTTGATATAAATTTCTTCAGAAGAAATCCTTTACAGGATTCCCTTGAATTAGCAAACACAGAGACTATAACTGAAATAGCGTATACTTGTACTGTGTGGTGGACCCATGCCAATGATAATATAGTGTGACACTTTCTTACATCTTACAGAAATGTCTGAAAATAAATAGAAAGATTACTGAAAACATAGTGCCAGAAATCCATGAATTTACCAATTTACTCCTGGAGTCAAAATCTCAACACTGGCACCCAGGGGGAGGGGAGCAAGTGGATTAGTTGCTGTAGCTTGAAAGTGTACATTCACAGAACTCCCACCAGCTTCTGAGTTCAGTTTCATTGCAGATTGTAAGAGCTGTAATTTGTTTATTTAGCTAGCTGTACTGTTTGTAATACAACGTTTTTATGTTGATAAAACTAACAGAGCTTTGAGAGACCATGTACGTGAACACATTTATGATGTATCTAGAAAAGATAAAAGAAATGCACTGTCAAAACATATTTTAGTAGCTGGTAGTACTCATAAGTTTACGTTTATTGTGCTGCAACTTTTAAATGTCAGCATTAAAGGTGGTGATGTCAGCACTAAAACAGAATGTATTAAAACTAAATAGATTTTAGAATTATTAAGTGACAGAGGGAAGGGTTTAAATGACTACATTCCTTTAAGACCAATGCTTAGGTCATGTGCCTTAAGAGGTAGACTTGAAACCAAGTATTTAACCAGCATTCTATGCCTATTTTATTAGCTCTGAAAAAGCGCCTGGATTGGTATGAAAGCGCTTGTCTTTTTGGATGTTTTTGACATTTTTTTATGTTGATTTATTAAACTCTGGAACTGCTACTTCATTGGAGTCAGCTGTGTTGACTGGTTATTCTTCTGCTTGGATTGTTTGAGTTGTGTTTAACCAGCCTTCATCTGCCTGCCTTGGTTTGCTTTTCTTATTATGGAGTCAACCAAATGAACTTGGACATACCATTGTGAACCACTGACCTGCGGTAATAGTCTTACTAGGGCACCACATTTGATTATTTGTATATAGATATAGATATAGATATAGATATAGATATAGATATAGATATAGATATAGATATAGGGATAGATATAGATATACCCTGGAATTCATCAAGCCCTGCATGGCTTGCAGGAATAGTGCAGGAGCTGCTGCACGCAATATGTCCGCTGAGCGATTCAGTATAGAGCTCCCGGGACTTGCACGAGTGCTCCTACACTATTCCTGCATGGACACCACTGCCATATGCTAATTACCTCATCTGCTGGTGAAAACCATGCAAATTAGGTGAATTAGCGATTCAGCAAGCAGGCAGGTGTCCGTGCAGGAATAGGGTAACCTGCAGAAATGTAGTCAGTCACTAGCTGAATAAATGCTTGCAAATGAGAAAACGAAGGCATGGCAGCTCGAAAGAAAGCATTTATTATATTTAGTATGCATGCCAATGTCCAAATATATGGCCATTGGCATGAAAAATAGTTTTAATTTTCCAGCCGTTTAAGCACAGGGCAGCGGCGAGCAAACGGGTTTGTGCCAAAAATAATAAAAGGGGGGGGGGGATCAATTTTATAGAAATCTGCATTTTGCCATTATAGTCAATGGCATGCAGAATGAAAACTATACCAGGGAATAGTGGTTGGTAAGGGTAAAGGCCCAGCCTAAATGTGGTAACTATGGAGTAAGGCAGTGGTGTATGCAAATGAGGGGATTTATATTGAATCACAATTTTTTTTCTAAGCGTCAGACTGCACCTAACCATGTAGGTGCTCTAACACCACCGTGTAGACAGGAGGAGGAGCTAACATGCAAAGGGGGTGTGTCATGCTTGCTGTAAGCATATTGGTGCTCAGTGGCCCGTATTTGCCCTTAGCTAAGCATAGCTAAAGAAAAGGGTGTGTCTGAGGCTGTATTTTCTTATTCCATGAAATGCAGAGCGTTTTCATGTCCAGGGAGGGCCAGTTCTGCTTAAAAGTGTTTACTTTAGCTAAACGGGCATGCACGGTGTGCACCATGCCTAAAACAAAAACAAAAAAGACCCCACAGGGGAATAGCAGAACTGTTTACATTTGAGCACCGGGAATGTGTGATGTGCATCAGGGCTTAAACGGGGAGGAAATGGGAAGGGGAAACAGGAGAAGGAAGGCAGTCAAGGAGAACAAGCATAGCTGGCAGGTGGAATGTATCAAAATCAGCCAATTACACAGGCAGCAGCCCAGCACACTTCTATAAACTATGCAAGCACCTTCCAGTCTGTTTTTTCCCACAAACTCTACACCACTGGTGTACACATTCGGGGGAATTTTAAACTGACAAAACTAACAAAACATGTTAGTAGCTGCTGTTGTTTTGATTTAGCAGTATGTGCTAGAGACCGAGGGTGTTGAGGAGGATAATGCTGACAACCAACTCAGACCGAGGTGGAGAAGAAGCATTTTCAGACCCAGGGTAACCTACCGGGGGCTACATGATCTGGAGATAGTAGATCACTACAAGGTGGACAGGGACATACTGCAGTAACTTGTTGAGCTGTGTCAGCCTCACCTCAGACCCAGAACCAACAGAGGGGAACCCATCACAGTGGATACCAAGGTATGAGTAGCCTTAAGAATACTAGCTACATGTACTTTCCAAAGACCAACTGGGGATATCTTGGGGTCTCACAGGTATCTGCATTCAGGATAATCCACCAGTTCCTGGATACTATGTGACTGCATGCCGCTGAGCACATTTACTTCCCAACACTCATGAGGAGAGGGCCAGCAATATGCATATTTTCTATTGTGTAGCAGAATACCCAGAGGTACTGGGTGCCCTAGACTGCACGCACATCCACATCAAAGCACCACCCGGTGACCAGGGTAGGGTCTACCTAAACCACAAAGGGTTCCACACTGCCTCAACTGCCAGGTTGTGTGTGGTGCCCTGGGCATTATCATGAATGTGTGTGTGCTGGCAGCCCTGGAAGCTATCATGACGCCCACATCTGGCATTCGTCACAGCTGTACCGGGTGCTTGTCAGTGGGGACATCCCATATGGCCAAGAAAATCGTTGCTCAAGCAGTATGCAGGCAATAAGAGCCATTGAGCCCTGAAATAATCCATTGTGTGCTTTAAATCAAGCCAACATGTCGAGTTCAGTACAATTCAGTACAAGGATGCTTTCTTTATTCAGACAACCAAGAAGGTATAAGTGCTTTAGTTCCAAAAATTAAAGCAGGAAGTTCATCAGATACAAGGATATTAAGGAAGAAAACTGTTTTAAATGGGAAATCTTATATGACATCATGTCCTGGATTAGTGAAAACCACTCCCAAGTCTGAAACAGTCTTCTGAAACAGAAGTCTGAAACACTACACATAGATGTGTCAGTTCAAAACAGTATAAATATCAAAGTTTAAAAATATAAAAATACATATAAAAACTGATTGTGCAAATGTCAACACCCTACGCTACTTCATTGGAGTCAGCTGTGTTGACTGGTTATTCTTCTGCTTGGATTGTTTGACTTGTATTTAACCAGCCTTCATTCTCCTGCCTTGGTTTACCTTTCTTATTATGGAGTCAACCAAATGAACCTGGACATACCATTGTGAACCACTGACCTGCTGTAATAGTCTTAATAGGGCACCACATTTGATTATTTGTATTTAGATATAGATATAGATATAGATATAGATATAGATATAGATATAGATATAGATATAGATATACCTTGGGATTCATCAAGCACTGCACGACTTGCAGGAATAGTGCAGGAGCTGCTGCATGCAATATGTCCAACTAGCGATTCAGTATAGAGCTCCCGGGACTTGCACGAGTGCTCCTATACTATTCCTGCATGGACACCACTGCCTTATGCTAATTACCTAATTTGCTGGTGAAAACCATGCAAATGAGGTGAATTAGAAATTCAGCAAGCAGGCAGGTGTCCGTGCAGGAATAGTGTTACCTGCAGAAATGTACTCAGTCACTAGCTGAACACATTTCTGAAAATGAGAAAATGAAGGCATGGCAGCTCAAAAGAAAACATATTATATTTAGCACGCATGCCAATGGCCAACTATATGGCCATTGGCATGAAAAATAGTTTTAGTTTTCAGGCCGCTTAAGCATAGGGCAGCGGCGAGCAAATGGGTTTGTGCCAAAAATAAAAAAAAGGCGAAAAATCTATTTTTACAGAAATCTGCATTTTGCCATTATAGTCAATGGCATGCAGAATGAAAACTATACCAGGGAATAGTGGTTGGTAAGGGTAAAGGCCCAGCCTAAGTGTGGTAACTATGGAGTAAGGCAGTGGTGTATGCAAATGAGGGGATTTATATTGAATCACAAATTGCTTCTAAGTGTCAGACTGCACCTAACCATGTAGATGCTCTAACACCACAGTGTAGACAGGAGGAGGAGCTAACATGAAAAGGGTGTGTTTCATGCTTGCTGTAAGCACATTGGAGCTCAGTGGCCCGTGTTTGCCCTTAGCTAAGCACAGCTAAGGAAGGGGGTGTGTCTGAGGCTGTATTTTCTTATTCCAAGAAATGCAGAGCGTGTTCGCATCCAGAAAGGCCCAGTTCTGCTTAAAACTGTTTACTTTAGCTAAACGGGTGTGCACGTCATGCACCATGCCTAAAACAAAAACAAAAAAGGCCCCACAGGGAATAGCAGAACTGTTTACATTTGAGCATCAGGAATGCATCAGGGCTTAAACAGGAAGGAAATGTGAAGAGGAAACAGCAGAAGGAAGGCAATCAAGGAGAACTACCATAGCTGGCAGATGGAATGTATTAGGATCAGCCAATTACACAGGCAGCAGCCCAGCATACTACTATAAACTATGCAAACACATTTCAGTCTGTTTTTTCCCACAAACTCTACACCACTAGTGTACACATTCAGGGGAATTTTAAACTGACAAAGCTAACAAAACATGTTAGAGGCTGCTGTTGCTTTGATTTATAAGTATGTGCTAGAGACTGAGGGTGGTGAGGAGGATAATGCTGACAACCAACTCAGACCGAGGAGGCGAAGAACAGTTTTCAGACCCAGGGTAACCTATCAGGGGCTACATGATCTGAAGATAGTAGATCACTACAGGGTGGACAGGAACATACTTCAGCAACTTGTTGATCTGTGCAGGCCTCGACTCAGACCCAGAACCAACAGAGGGGAACCCATCCCAGTGGATACAAAGGTAAATATAACCTTAAGAATACTAGCTACAGGTACTTTCCAAAGATCAACTGGGGATACCATGGGGGTCTCACAGGCATCTGTATCCAGGATACTCCACCATTTCCTGGATACCATGTGACTGCATGCCGCTGAGCACATTTACTTCCCTAGCACCCATGAGGAGAGGACCAGCAATATACATCTTTTCTATCATGTAGCAGAATACCCGGAGGTACTGGGTGCCATAGACTGCATGTACATCCACATCAAAGCACCACCCAGTGACTAGGGTATGGTCTACCTAAACCACAAGTGGTTCCACTCCAACTGCCAGGTCGTATGTGGTGCCCAGGCCATTATCATGAATGTATGTGCTGGCAGCCCTGGAAGCTATCATGAGTCCCACATCTGGCATTTGTCACAGCTTTGCCAGGTGTTTGCCAGTGGGGACATCCCATATGGCCATCTGATGGGGGATGCTGGCTATGCACTGGATCCTTGGATGGTGACTTCCATCAGAAATGCGGACACACCCACAAAGGAACGTCATAATGAGGCTCATGCACAAGCTAGGATCATTATAGAGCATGTGTTTGGGATGGTTAAGTCACGGTTTCACTGCCTTGACATATCCAGTGCAGCCTTGCAGTACTCTCCAGTCACATGTGCACACGTTTGTAGTATGTGCCATACTACACAATACGATCCTGCGAAAACAGCAGCAGAAGGAACAAAATGGGGAAGGGCCACACAGCCCCCACCCCCGCCATTGCCAAAGTCTTCACAGGCACAGAGGGACTCAGAGGAGGAACATCTTGAGCCTGCCCCTGTAGGCAGATGGAGGCGTGCCCAGTATGCCCTGTCCTTGGCAAAGAGGCAACGCATAGCACATACACTGACACTGTAGGACCCAAGGGACTGATCTCTCTCTCTCTCTCTCTCTCTGACTTGCACACACAGTAAAATGGATGCCAAACAACACACCAGCTATACCCTACCATGTATAGGCAGTATACTGTGTGGATCCAACATAGTTAGCCCTCAAGCACCATCCTCAAAACAGCCTCAGGCACAAAGTATGTCAGTCTCCTTAACAAAATTAATGAATGGAGTGGAATTTTCTGATAGCATATCTATGGTATTGATTCAAGTATGCAAGGGAATGGGGTGGTTTACTGGGATAGCAGCAGACAACTAACAGCTCTGTGGGACAGCTTGAAGTGTATTCCCAGTACTGGCCTATCCACACAATGCAGTACCACACTAACAAATACCACTGCAGTATATGTGGTGATCCAAATAACTGGGTTGTCATAGGTCACATGCATGGATGTCAAAGTGGTGGTCCCATGCCCACCCCAGCCTCATCCAGAAGATCAGCTGTAGAAAACCATACAGACATGGCTGGCAAAGACACCCACGTGGCAACATCCATGAAATCCCCACCTACAGACTTTTACACAGTGATATCACAGCAGGTCTGGCAGTGGCAGTATGGCTTTGAAATGTAAGAAGTCTGAAACTACAAATATCTATGCCAGAACAATCTGACCTGTGGTTGATACTGTTATGCCTGTAGTCTGAAAGATAGGACACACCACTTTGCTAAATGGGAACAAAATGTTAAGCAAATATCAGCACAGTCTCTTCAAATGTGTGTTGTGTACAGATGCACCCCCCATAATCCCATAGAAATGCAGTAACATGTCCCAGCCATAAGCAGCATCCAGCCATCAACACAAATAGAAAGCAATTGTCAGTAACACCCAGAGTCAGCTTATTGGTGCCATCCCAGGGTTGTCCACTGCCAGCAGCCTGGGAACATATGATCATCAGAATGCACTGCATTGCTACAGATGGCCTGCATCTGTCACACCTGGCCTACAGGCCTGTGGCAAATGCCCATGCCTCACCCACAGTGCCCTGTTAGGGAGTGTCATGGGTTCCATAACACCAACATAACACAGTCTACAAAATGCAAAGAAAGGCCATGCTGCTAACTGCTAGGGGAAAAATTGCTAGTGTCAGAGAGCCAGAAATCTGGCCAAAGCCATGAATAATGGGGTGAAAAAGGTCCAAAGAGAAGGACGCCTTTAAAATACAGCTCTAATAATATAATAAAGTTGATGGAATGGTTGTAGTAGCATGGAATGTCTACTGAGTACGAAGTCAGAAACTGCAATGTCAACTGTCAGTAATATCTGACTTCAACCCTGAGTGGCATGCAAAACACTTTTCCTTGAAAACCACACTCATTTGCATAACCAACAAGGTATATGAGTCATGAATGTGGACATTCTGTGATCCTCTGTACAGTTGACAGGCAGGACTAGGAGTCTAAACATGGGAATGCACTCATTGCAGGCGGTCCTAAACCTGGAAGATGGTGACATGTCTACACCCACAGAACCCTGGCCCACAGCCATGGGGAGTAACACACCCTTCCCTTATTACTCACCTGTGCAACATCCTGACCCCAAAACATGGCCAGCCAAGCAAAATGAGGTGTGCCATACATATATGTCAGACAAACACACACCTCCAGGCTGGTCAAACAGTCTGACACATACAAGACCCTCCAAGTGCAATCAACCAAGGTGCTGGACTGTTTCCACAGCTACAGTAGTCAATTGCTCATAGGCACACCTCTCAACAGGCTGGATTGTGCAAGAATGGGTAGCATTTGGCCCGTAATTTTGGTGTGTGCATCATCCATCGTCTATTCCGCTGGTAAACCACTGTAATGATCTGAGAAGGTATGTAATGAGGTCATGAAACAATACATGATAGTGTCAAACCCATTTTGATAGGCTATCTCCAGATACCAACAGGTTGAGAGGTATGGCTGCAGCACAAAACAAACTAAACTGGAGTACAACAATCCCTGGAATGGAATCCCACATGTACTATAGAAGTTCACACTGGGCATGCTCATTCACTTAGAGAAATGTCAGTAGGCTCTAGGAATGAACAGGCCTTCCCCACCCAGTGCACTTTCTCTTGCCCTCCTTTAGTAGTCCCAAAGATTTCTGTCACCATAGAAGTCCCTTTCATCAGACTTTAGCCCTATAAGCTCTGTGGCATGTGCAATAACTGTGTAACACTGTAGTGTAAATAACTTGTTAGGTAGGAGTTCTAATCTCAGTCATGGCAAATATCAAAGTGTGTGTGTGTGTGTGTGTGTGTGTGTGTGTGTGTGTTTACACATTAAAGCTTTTGGGTCCATTCAAACCCAGTATACATCCCCTTTCCCACTTTAGCAGTCCTGCAGATATCACTCACCTTAGAAGTCCCTTTCATCAAACCTCACCCCCAAAAGCTCTGTGGCGTGTGCGATAACTGCATAACACTGTAGTGCAAATAGCTAATTAGATAGGAATTCTAATCTCGGTCCTGGCAAATGTCAAAGTAGGAATGTGTGTGTGTTTACAAGTTAAAGCTTTTTTGGGTCCATTCAAACCCAGTATACTTCCCCTTTCCCACTTTAGCAGTCCTGCGGATATCAGTCACCTTAGAAGTCCCTTTTGTCAGGGCTCAGCCCCATAAGTTCTGTGGTGTGTGCGATAACAGCATAACACTATAGTGCAAATAACTGGTTAGGTAGGAGCTCTAATCTCAGTCCTGGGAAATGTTAAAGTGTGTGTGTTTGTTTACAAGTAAAAATTTTTGGGTCCATTCAAACCCAGTACACTTCTCATTTCCCTACTTTAGCAGTCGTGCAATTATCAATCACCTTGGAAGTCCCTTTCATCAGGTCTTAGCTCTGTAAACCCTGTGGCATGTGCAATAACTGTGTAACACTATAGTAAAAATAACTAGCTAGGTAGGAGCTTTATTCTCAGTTCTGGCAGAATCTTAGGTCCTCTAACAAACAACTCTTAACCATAACTAAACCCAACAGAAGAGATGGACAATGTCTCTATTTACATGCCATTGCCAAATGTTGGAATGCACTCCCTCTCTCTCTCTCTTACTCAACTAGACTCTTTAAAAACATTTAAATTTGCACTAAAAGAACACTATCTCAATAACCTGTTCTTGTAGTCATATAATTAAACCACCTTAAATGTTTTGGCCACTATACACTACAAATACTTTTACTAACTTAATATAGTTGCAATTTATAGTATCTGTCTTCGTATCCAATCTCTCTTGCTTTCTTTTTTTCTGTGGCTGAATAAACATAATTGATTAAACAATACTCTTACTTATGAGAATATACAAACATAATTACTAAAAACACACCGTGTTTATTTTCTTGTATTGTATACCTCTATAATATGTATCTATCTTGTATAGCTACTTCAATTTGTATTGTGTAAAAACTTTATTGACTTTCAAAGTTAAGCTGGTGCTATGTAAAAATTTCTGTGATTGTATGGAGCTTTTCTCTGTGGACCTCCACTGAAAAATGGGTCATTGGCCCAGTGGACTTTCCCAGTCAAAAAATGTCAATAAATAATAAATGAATAAATATAGTAAGCTCTGTGGCACATGTGATAACTGTAACACTGTAATACAAATAACTAGTTATGTAGGAGTTCTAATCCCAGTCCTGGTAAATGTCAATATGTGTGTGTGTGTGTTTATAAGTTAACACTTTTGGGTTAATTCAAACTCAGCATACTTCCCCTTTCACACTTTAGCAGTCCTGAAGATATCACTCAACTTAGAAGTCCCTTTCATCAAGCCTTAGCCCCATACGCTCTGTAGCTTGTGTAATAGCTGTGTAACACTATAGTACAAATGACTAGTTAGGTAGTTCTAATCTCAGTCCTTGCAAATGCTAAAGTGTGTGGGTGTGTGTTTACAAGTTGAAGCTTTTGGGTCTTTTCAAACTCATTACACTTCCCCTTTCCCACTTTAGCAGTCCTGCAGATATCAGTCACCTTAGTAGTCCCTTTCGTCAGGTATCAGCCCCATAAGCTCTGTGGTGTGTGCGATAACTGAATCACACTTTAGTACAAATAGCTAGTTAGGCAGGGGCTCTAATCCCAGCTAATGATATATGTGTAGTTTAAAGTATTTTGTGACTTCTCTCACCCAGTGCATCACCCATTGTCATACTTACAAGGGCTGGTGATGTTCCTCATCTTAGAAGTACCTTTGGACAATCTTTACCTATAACCTCCATGGCACGTGTGATAAATGTGTAACACTCTAATAGCAATAAATAGATATTTAGGGGTTCTAATCTCAGTCTGGGTGTGTGTGAACAGTTTCCTCTCTGTGAAGGGGTTGTTGTTTTTGTGTGAGAACCATATCCATTGGGGGCAGGTTTTGCTACTTTTTGCTGTTGCCCACCCAGTACATGTCCCAGTGTCCACATTACAAGGCCCAGAGTTGTCATCCACTGTAGGGGGACCTGTAGACATGCTGCAGTCCTATAAGCATTGTGCCATGTGCAATAAATATGTGACAGTATGGAATAGATAACAAGATAGGCTGCCCATCTAATCCTTGGATATCACTCCCCACTCAGGAATCATATACAAACACACTCAGGTAGGCAGCCACACCTACATCAGTAGGTGGCCTGCAAACTATGTCTAACAGTGACACAGAAGTGATACCCGGGGTAAACCTACGATCTCCCATCCACTTGATGAGTGGATGGGAGATCGTAGGTTTACCCCGGGTATCACTTCTGTGTCACTGTTAGAAGAGGCACAGTATACTAACCTCGAAAAAGGGCATAGCAAAATTAATTTAAAATGGGTGGCGAAAGCCAAACACACTCTAGCTAGGCTTATAAATGCCCTAGGGCAGATAGCCTAGTATGAACCTATGAACCTATAAACCTATGAACAGATAGAAGCCACAGTGTGAAAGCAGCAAACTCCATGTCAGACTGCCAAACAGTCACGAGTGGAGTCCCACAGGTTGTGGACCTGGGTTCCCTCATGTTTGGGATCCACACCTCTGAGGACTAGCCCAATAAAAAGGCACTCTGGCAGACAGTGTTTGCATATGACTACATGGTGTGTGCTATTATTACCACCCCCACTTGAGGTTGACATCCTTTACAAAGGCCTCTATTGAGACCTATGACTGTTGTCAGACCCCTGAATATAAGCTCAGTGCCAGATGATGCGCCACCATCCATTTTGGGTATGAAATAGCTCCCATAAAGTAGTAATACATTGATGGTAGTCCACTGAACACTGATGTTGGTATAATGCAACTGGGAACACAGGCTGACAGTGAGCTCGATGGGGAACCCCACAGTGTCTTCTGAAAGTCCTTCCATCTGTTATGTCTCCTGACTCAGGGTGTTGAATCCAGGAAGTAAAAGGACAGTGTCTCCCTGTACACTCCCCTCAGCAGGCCAGTCAATGTGTACTATGTCCCATTTGCCATGTAACCAACTGGACACCAGCAACAAGAGGAGAGGCTGCAAATGTACTTCACAAAGTGGATCTTATGTACTACACACTTGCCCTATATGGACAGACTCCAACAACTGCAATTAATCTCTGTCTCATATTGGCTACTTAGGTGTGATCTCTGCCTGACGTACACAGCCATGTCTGACCTAACCCTTTCAGGAATGCTACATTCCAGGAAACCATGTATGGGAATGTGATGGTGCATGGACACATAGACCCTCAGCTGATCATGGTGCTGCCCTACAGCCACATGGCTGTTGGCCAATGTCCAACAAATGCTCAAAAACAAATATTCCATGGTTGAGGAGTGCACAGGTCTCTCCCCACCATTTATACATGACCCCAGTACACTCACAGATGGTTGCAGTGAGTTCATATTGCCATGGACACCAGGGACATGCTCATCCATGACCCTGCGTATATGTCTGTTATTACTTTCATTATGTGCCTGTAGCCCCATGACAGCCTGAAGCATGCGTCTGGTGACTGCTCCCTTGACACTTGCAACATGGGCATGACGGGCTGCAATCCTCCTTCGAACACCCCTTTCCATCTACTTGTGTGGGACCTCACTACCACTCTGGCTATACCAAGAGCCTGCACTCTCACTTGCCATAGTCACCACAGTAGCCTGTTCCATGACAACACCCACCAACTGTCCATTATCTGTGGCCACTGGTGATGGGGTATGTGTGGGCACTGTGACTGTGTGCAGAGATGGGGTTGACAATAGTGGGATGCCAACTGATGGCACAGTATCAGCCCTTGATAACCCCACTTGTGCCTCAATATGAGTATCATCATGGTCAGATTCTGCAGAAACACTGACATCAGTATCAGAGTAGGAGGGACCGCAGCAACCATGTCCACCTGTGAGGGAAAAACAACATATGTAAATCACTACTGGACCATAAGGTTTGCTGGTACACATACACACACACACACACACACACACACACACACACACACACACACACACACACACACACACACACACACACAGGTAAGGTGCCTAAAAGGCATCACACAGACCTCACATTAGCCTACTGGGGGCATTCACGACAGATAGTCAGACAATAACATACACACTCTGGATGGACCCTCGGCATCATTGCTCAGCATAATGCAATATAGATTATCCAGGTGCAACTAACTCTGGGCAAGACCGCAATCCAAATTGTAACTTGCTACCAATCCCTCACCATGCCCCAGGATTCCCACTGCTCATTTCTTGATACACTGGAAAATATTAGGGCACAACCCAAAACCCTAATAATGGGTGATTTTGACTACCCCACCATTAACTGGGAAAACTACTTATGCACCAACTCTTTTGCTCAACGTTTTCTAGAATTCATAAATTCCAACACCTTGGATCAATTATCCACACCCCCACCAGGGGCAGCAATATCCTAGACCTGGTCATTACCAACAAGGGCGACCGGTGTTCCACACCAGAGGTCAATTCCTCATTGGTCAGATCCAACCACAAGCTAGTTAGCCTAGACATCCACATCCCACCCCCACCCCCCATTAGGGAAACCACTGTAAATAATTTCTCCAAAGCCAACTTCACGCTTCTTAATACAGAAGTAAAAAACTTCACAACACCCATGCAGATGGACAATAGAGGTAAGACTGCTGAATCCTACACAAATGCACTTTATAAGTACTTACACGAGTGTATGGGTCGTGCTATTCCTAACAGAACCAAGATGCTATCCTCCAAAAAAAGGAAGCCAATCTGGTGGTCCCCTGCCATAAACAAACTCTACAACAGAAGAAAGAAACTGTTGCAAAAAAGAGTAAAATCCCATGACTGGAAGAACTCCCTGGTCAGCCCCACTAAGAAGGTGAAAGCTCTCAAAAAATCCTCCAAAGCTAGTTATGAAAACAAAATCACCACTGATTCTAAAGACAGCCACAAAGCATTCTATAGCTATGTCAAGAATCTCAATTGCAACACTCAGATCTGCTCTGAGTTACAGCACAATGGCACTAAATATACAGAACCAACTGGTATTGGCAACATTCTGGCAGATAGGTTCAGTGCTAACTTTACCCTCCCTCACCCCCTAAAGGGCCCATCTCTATACCGGAAGAATGCAATGTTTCTGTAATCAAGGCTGCACAGGTAAACCTCCCATGCTCCAAAGCCAAGAACACAGCATCCATGGGGCCTGACAACATCCCGGGCAGCATTCTCCATGAACTACAGAATGAATTGGCACCCCACCTAAGCGCCATGTTCAATCATAACCTCACATCAGGCTTTGTGCCCACTGAATGGTACACAGCAATGGTTATCCCACTCCACAAAGGGGGAGCCACCATGGACCCCGGGAACTATCACCCCATTAGCCTAATGAGCCTGGTCTGCAAGGCCATGGAACATATCATCATGGAACTTATAAACAAAGACATTGGTAATCTCCAAACTCAGGACCCCACCCAGTTCAGGTTTGTAAAAGGCAGATCATGTCTACTAAACCTGACTGACTTCTTTGAAGCAGTCACCAAAGCCGTAGACGAGGGTAAGGTGGTTCAGAAAGCCTATCTAGATCTCGCCAAGGCTTTTAACTCCATCCCCCACTCTGGAATTATAGATAAACTCACTAAACTAGGTATAAAGCCCTATGTCACAAGACGGGTTGCCAACTGACTCACTGACAGAACCCACACTGTGAAAGTAGCAGACTCCAAATCTGACTTCAGACCAGTGACACGTGGAGTACCACAGGGTTCAGTCCTGGGTCCTCTCCTGTTTGGTATCTACTTTTCTAAAGTACAGGATAACACAGAAGGTCTTTGGCTAACAAAGTTCGCAGATGACTGAAAACTAGGAGCCATAATTGAAATTCCTAATGATGTGGACATCCTACAAAAGGGTCTCATTGAGACAGATGCCTGGTGTCAAAGCCATGGCCTCAAGCTCAGCGTCAAAGAGTGCATTGTCATCCCCTTTGGTGAAAACCCTGTACCCATGAGCTACCACATATGTAGTAGTTTACTTAACACCAAGTAAAATAATTCTATTCTAATAAACTTAAAATAATTCAGTAGTACAGTTCTGACATCACAGAAGAACACTTAGTCTAATATTTCTAGTTCCTAGCTATTTCTAAAAGAAAACACTTTGAACTTGATCTTGGATTTGGTGGATGAAGTTCAGTCAAAAAGAGACAGGGGAATTTATTTACCCATACTTAATCAGAATACAGTACACCAGACAAATACAAGTCAGGTTGTAGAGGGCATAAGTCCTTATAGTTTTATTCTAACATTTAGCATGGATATTAAAACAGTGACAGCTATAGTTCAGAAAAATTGAAATATGTTTATGAACAACGTAACATTGAGGAACAAACTTCAGGGTTACCCCACTATAGTTTATAAATGAGGACCCAATCTAAAACAGTTACTGGAGAGGAAACTGAGGAAGGTAGGAAGTCTGTTAGGTATGAATAAGTATAACATGTGTCGGTATTGTAAACACATGGAGACAGGACACATCTTTGAGGTGAGGGGTAGGAGGTACAAAATAGGGGATCATTCAACTGTCAGAGTAAACAGGTGGTCTACTAGCAAGGTGTTCCCACTGTCCGGTCTTCTATATTGGGAAGACTGACAGAAAATTGCGAGAATGAGTGTATGAACACATATATGCTATAGGCAGACGTAATGGAGAGAATGCCCTTGCGAGACACATAATGGACCACCCATCCCATAGTTTTACCTCTCGAGTTATAGATCACATCCCTATGGATAATAGGGGGGGCCCTGAGTCTTTGATTCTGGAACGTTGTGAATTAATTTGGCAACTAAGACTAGATGCTTGTCATTACCCAGGCATCAATGAATTGAGTTCCATCATGTGTATTTTGAGACTGAAAAGCTTGAGTAGATAAATAATAATAATTTTCAAACATACAGTTTCTTTTGTACAATGATGTGAGAGGACGATTTTGCTTCATTAAAGTTTATCATAAATTAATATAATTCATTATATTAATTACAAATATTTATTATTTTTTATAGTAGAGTTTTTCATATTAAAATTTTAAGTCTATGTAATATTGTTTAAACATATACATACACATGACTTTTATGGGTTTACCAATTTTTAATGTGTCATTTGATTTTTTAATTTCTAATTTGTGATAAATTTTGCTATGTCCACAAAGCAATGGGTTAAGTAAATTAGGCACATCACTTTGTTTTATTCATTTACTTATTCATTTTATTGATTCTTAAATGTTTTTAAAGTAGGATATATTTATTGAGTAGTTTGCTGTTGCTCTCTGACACTATGAAACTGTAACAAAAAGAATGTATCACTTTAAAAGTTTGTAAAGCTGGGGAGGGGCTTGTGAGTGTTCCACTTTGCAGGCAACCTTTCAATGTTTGTCTAGCAATCATGTGACTAGGTGGAGGGAAATTTAACCCCCTGTTTACTGTGTAGGCTTTTTTTCTGAGGAAGTTGATTTATTCAATTCAACTAAAAGCTTTTTATGTGCTTAAATTCTATGTTATAGTATATTAAATGCACTTTGGATTAATTCGACTTGTGTATGGTGTTGGTGTACTACTGGTCGGCTTGCCTGAGCGGATTCCATGTGTGTGAGTTTACAGACGTTTATCGTTCTTTCTTGAGTTTGTGTTTTGGAGTTTTGTGGACATGGAAACAGCTTTAGATTCGGCACCAGTGCTTCCAGAAGTGGATAAATTGAGCAGTTTATCGTTGTTAATCCAAATGCTTACACATAAGGTGGACAATTTATCGACCAGGTTAGACCAGTTAACCGAGTCACAGCAGGTTTTGCTTAGTCAAACCCCAGCTAATTCAAATAGTCCTGGTTTGCCCAGTAACACAGGGCCGAGTACATGTAGTTTACCTTCAACAGTTTTGGGTATTAGTACAACTGTTCAGTCGGAACAGGTTCGAAGTACGAAACTTAATGATGGGGCTCTCACACTGATGCCAAACAAAGGAAGTAATCAACAGCAAAATCATCAGTCTAATTCTACCATTTTTACTGGTGCTCCAGATTTAAATATTTGGCTTGGAAGACCTTTTACTTTTTCCCAAACACTACTCAACAATTTACCAGAGGAACCAGTTGAGTCTAGTGTGGATTTATCGACACAACTACACCTGTTTGATGAAAAACTGGTCAAGCTGAGGAAAATCCAGCTGGAAATAGCCTATTTTCAAGAATGTAAATGGCTGAAGGTAATTCCTAAAGGCTTGTGGTCTTGGCAATACCCAACGGGTCGAGCTGAAGGGTCTTCTTTCTGTTCTAACCTTATTAGTCTGTTTGATAAACACGGGTTTGAGCTGCTTGAGTTAATGTGTAAAAATTACCAGGAGGCAGCCAACAGTCTAGTTGAGGATACTAGTTCATTGGATGATGGCATTAAAAAGAATATAGACTTTCATGGATACCGTTTTGACTATGAACAGGTTTTTAGTAGCATAGATCAATATGTCACTAAAACTAATACAGCCAAAGTCAAGAAATTAAATCATGATTTGAGGGACTACAGGGAAGGTACAGCTTACCCAAGACCAGCTCCGGCACAAGGAAACTTTTTAGCCAGCCCCAATGGTTCTACAGGGGTGGCTCCCCATACAGAAAACTCCAGAAACACTGACAATAACAACCAGAACATCGAGGAACCATTGCCTGAACAGGTACAATGGAGCGAGCAGTTGGCTAACAACTCCAGCCACAATCAGTCATCCCAGGTGGATTTTCACAACAGAGGTTCCAACCATGCCCCTCTTCTGGGCCACAAAGCCTGGAACAAAACCAAGAACCGATGGAACTTGTTATGGATTGTAGTAATGTTACAGTAGTCCAGCCTCGTTCTTGTGAGATTATTTACAACATTAACTCTGATTTTAAAATGTTCAGCTATCCAGGGACTGCTTTTCCTCCTAACCTGGTGGAACTGTTAGCAAAAGGTTCTTCCTTTGTTCCTTCCAGACAAGCGGACATTGCTAAGACTCTCACTGAATTCAAAATGTTTGTAAGAAAACTTAATTTCCATGTACTTTTGGGGGATTACACCGGTATGAGTAGTGATTATCATATACCTAGTATTTACCATCCTCCATTACATCCAAAAATAGCACTTTTTGATCAACTATGCGAGTTGGATTTACGTCATGCTTTGGGTGACTCCCATTTACAGGCAACGCACCCTTTTAACATCAGTGTAAAGAGGAACAATTTTTATTGGAGTATTTGTGCAGTTTGCCAGTTAGAATCATGCAACCTGACAAGGGTGGGGGTTTAGCATTAATGTGTAACGAAGATTACACCACAAAGATGACTGAAATAGTTTCCACTGACACTTATGAAGAGGTAACAAGGAATGAGCTTAACGTAGGCTACTCTAGGATTAGGTCTTATATTCAAGACATGTTTATTGAAGCAAGAATAGATATTGAATTATATAATTATCTCACCAGACCAGCCCCCAGGATTCCCATTTTATTCGGAATCCTTAAGATCCATAAGAAACGACATAATCCACCTATGCGCCCACTAGTGAATGCAAGGAACACCATTACATACGCTAGTGCTAAAGTGGTTGATAATATTCTGAAAAATTATGTCAAAAGTGAAACCCAGATCTCCAAGGATTCATGATCCTTCTTGGAGAACGTCAACAAAATACCTTTTAGAGAGGAGTATAATTTCCTCACAGTTGATGTTAAGGACCTTTACTCTTCTATTCCTCATTTAGAAGTAGTGTAGTGGGTGACCTTTATGATGAGAGTAAAAGGGGCCTCTTGTTCAGAAATCCAACTCATAGGAGAACTATTAGATATAATCCTGTCCCATAACTATGTGACCTTTGATAATAAATATTTTTTCAGAAGATAGGTGTGGCCATGGGCACCCCATGTGGAGCTAGTTTAGCTAACCTGGTCATGGCGTACTGGGAGAAGGAGTTTGTCATGGCCAGCCCTAATATCCAGGAAAAATTTTTATTTTACACACATTTCCTGGACGATATTTTTATTATTCTAAAGGGAGACACGGAAGTAGCCCAGGAGTTAGTTGAATTTTCTAACTCAATAACTACGTTTCTTAAATTTACTTCGTGCTTTGCTGAAGACAGAATATCCTATCTTGACATGCACTTGATTAAAAACTGTATCAACAAGTGTTACTTGGCTAAAATATTCTGTAAGGAAACTTATTCTAACACCTTCCTTCAGTTCTCCAGTTGCCATCCTTTTTCACAGAGAAAATCTGTGTTTAAGGGGCAACTGGTTAGGGCTGTGCGAATGGTGCTACAGACACAGACTTTAGAGATGAGTGAAACTTCATGAAGGATTTGTTTTTAAAAAGAGGGTACCCTTTGAACTTGATCCTGGATTTGGTGATGAAGTTCAGTCAAAAAGAGAGGGGAAATTATTTACCCATACTTAATCAGAATACAGTACACCAGACAAATACAAGTCGGGTTGTAGAAGGCATAAGTCCTTATAGTTTTATTCTAACATTTAGCTTGGATGCTAAAACAGTGACAGCTATAGTTCAGAAAAAAATTGGAATTTGTTTATGAATGATGTAGCATTGAGGAACAAACTCCAGGGTTACCCCACTACAGTTTATAAATGAGGACCCAATCTAAAACAGTTACTGGAGAGGAAACCGAGGAAGGTAGGAAGTCTGTTAGGTATGTCTAAGTGTAACATGTGTCGGTGTAGTAAACACATGGAGACAGGACACACCTTTGAGGTGAGGGGTAGGAGTTACAAAATATGGGGTAAATTCAACTGTCAGAGTAAACAGGTGGTCTATCTAGCAAGGTGTTCCTACTGTCCGATCTTCTATATTGGGAAGACCAACAGAAAATTGCGAGAATAAGTGTATGAACACATATGCACTATAGGGAGACGTAAAGGAGAGAATGCCCTTGCGAGACACATAATAGACCACCTATCCCATAGTTTTACCTTTCGAGTTATAGATCAGGTCCCTATGGGTAATAGGGGGGGGGGCCTGAGTCATTGATTCTGGAACGTTGTGAATTAATTTGGCAACTAAGACTAGATGCTTGTCACTACCCAGGCATCAATGAATTGAGTTCCATCATGTGTATTTTAAGACTGAAAAGTCTGAGTAGATAAATAATAATAATTTTCAAACATACAGTTTCTTTTGCGCAATGGTGTGAGAGGGCGATTTCGCTTCATTAAAGTTTATCATAAATTAATATAATTCATTATATTAATTACAAATATTTATTATTTTTTATAGTAGAGTTTTTCATATTAAAACGTTAGGACTATGTAATATTGTTTAAATATATACATACACATGACTTTTATGGATTTACCAATTTTTAATGTGTCATTTGATTTTTTAGTTTCTAATTTGTGATAAATTTTGCTATGTCTACAAAGCAATGGGCTAAGTAAATTAGGCACATTGCTTTTTTTTATTCATTTACTTATTCATTTTATTGATGCTTAAATGTTTTTAAAGGAGAATATATTTATTGAGTGGTTTGCTATTGCTATCTGGCACTATGAAACTGTAACAAAAAGAATGTATCACTTTAAAAGTTTGTAAAGCTGGGGAGGGGCTTGCGAGTGTTCCACTATGCAGGCAACCTTTCAATGTTCGTCTAGCAATCATGTGACTAGGTGGAGAGAAATTTAACCCCCTGTTTCCTGTGTAGGCTTTTTTCTGAGGAAGTTGATTTACTCAATTCAACAAAAATTTTTTTATGTGCTTAAATTCTATGTTATAGTATATTAAATGCATTTTAGATTCATTCCACTTGTGTATGATGCTGGTGTACTACTGGTTGGCTTCCTGAGCGGATTCCATGTGTGTGAGTTTACAGAAGTTAATCGTTCTTTCTTGAGTTTGTGTTTAGGTGTAAAATAATGTAAATGCAGTTTCTGTCAGCCTGGGAACCCCAGGAAGGTCTAAAAGAATGATGTAAAGGGAATCAGGACTGAAAATAATTTAAACAGAGAGAATCAGAAAGCATTAAGCATTTTTGTCTTGATCATCCAACTCGCAGCACATTCTTGCTCATATATAAGTTATCTTAGACTTGTGTTTTCTTTTAGAAATAGCTAGGAACTAGAAAGATTAGACAAGTGTTTTTCTGTGATGTCAGAACTGTACTACTGAATTATTTTAAGTATTTCGGTGTGATCTCTGAACTCTTGACTAGCACTGTGTAGTAAGAAGTATCATCTTGTGCTTTTATTATTTATTATTAAATATTTTAAAACCTTTCAACTGTGGCTGTTTTGTGTAGAGATAAGTTAAGCTCTAAGAGTACATTGCATGCTTATATTGATCCTGTACCAAGTCACTCTCATAAGCCTTGACTGTTTAGTCACAACTACCAATTGGATAATAATATTGCACAGTAATAATTGGACACCCTTTAAGGGCCTTTGAGTAGCTGATAAGTATTAGTCGGTGGTGGCAAGTGGAACTACTGTATAGTCTGGGAGAAAGGGACACAGCTGGAGAAACTGTGCCAGCCTTTCCCAGGAGTGTCTGTGTGGTTGTATAAACTCTTCTCAAAGTGTGTGTGTGTGTGTGTGTGTGTGTGTGTGTGTGTGTGTGTGTGTGTGTGTGTGTGTGTGTGTGTGTGTGTGTGTGTTTCAGCTACTTGGGCAGGGACACGAAGCACTGGTTGGACAGAGAGGGTGCTAGAGATTTTAGCTTACCCACTAGGCTGAGATCTGGACCCTATAACTGTGCTAGTGGGGAGTCTTATTGGGGACCTGGAGAGCAAGAGATTGACCAGCCCCAGACTGACTGTGATCTCTGTGTGCTCTTAAGGGAAATTGCACTTTACTGTGTGTATTTGTTATCTTTTCCTCCTATATGAGATGCCCTCTCTGGTGTTAGTGGTGAGAATTGAGGATCCTTGATTGATGGGCCAGGGCACAAGCATCACACACACCATGATAGAACTATTTGCACCTGACTCTGATACACACTGCTGTACACCCCTTCCATTTAGTCTTTGGCACACACAATATATCCACCTTTCCCCTGTCCAGCATATCAGCTAGCTCTGTCCCATTAACAGTTCCTACCCTCACTACCACACACCTAGCCTTTCACCTCTCTGCCCACCATATGAGCATCAGGCATCCTCCAGGGTATGTCTGTGAATGCAACGGCTACTGCACTATCAAATGACATATGTGTGTTACAGCAATATGAAGAAAGTGTCACTAATTGTGGCCCATAGCTCACCATGTATATGTGTTGTCCTACAGATGTCATGCCCTAACAGGTTGACATGACTGGCTGTGCAGCAAGACTGCCATTACAGTGTGCCATACTGGCATGGAACAGAAATGTATAGCATGATTACCTGTGCATATGTATGTATGGTTAGGTGTACCTGGCTGCCTCATAACAACTGACATGGGATGCACTATGTCAGGTAAATAAACTGTACATGTTGTGCACATGTGTAACCTTAGTTTCTTTGCATCCAACAGAGTTACACTTCTGCAGCTACTAGTTGTTTCATTGCCCTGACACAGATATGGGTAGTATAATAAGCATGAGTATCACATTGAAATTGAGGAGGTGGCCAACTGTGTTCTGACCCTGTGTCCATCCATACTACAAATAGATATATGACCACCCACATAGCAGTATGCCCTCAGCAATACCTTACTTGTAAAACCTATTTCCACAAAATTAGAGAAATCCCCTTTGCTGGACAGCAGCCATGCACAAAGCACATGATGTGATGCTATACTGGTTGTACAGGGCAAAGTAGGCACAGGCACCAACTGGATGGCAAGTCAGCCTTTGTCTGAACCAGCATAATAGATCACAGGTGGATTATTGTAAGGCTAACTATGAGTAAAAATTAGACATATCCACTAAGGGCAATCACAAGGTCATCTTCACATATGTCAGCACCAACCCAACCCATCTTGTAATGGTGATCAATCACAGCATATACACACACACCATAGCTACAGCCAACCTGCTGCTGATAGATTTATGGCTAACATCACCACCCTGGATCACCATCAGTATAGGTGGATATGCACAGCATACACACCCCTCCCCTCATCATCATGGATCAGGTCAAAACTGCCTAATAAAAGTTGACAAAATCAAGTTCCCTTGGGACCTGATAACATTTCTGTCTGCATCCTACATGAACACAGCTATATGCCTCCAGATCTATTACACACTGTATGCAAGCAAATTCTGAGCACCACTGGCATCCCATCTGCAAGGATGTCATCCCTCTACACAAACGTGAATGATGAATGGTTGTTTATGCAATGTACTGGCCCTCAATGGGGGCAACATGACATATTAGGACCAGGAGTACAATACATGTTCATAGGTTCATAGGAAGGTATTAGGCTGTCAGCCCTAGGGCCTATACAAGCCTAGCCAAAAAGGTACTATGGCTTTCACCATCCAAGAAAATTATTTTCCTGTGCCCCTGTCAAGCAGAGCCACAGAGGTGATCCCCGGGATGAATTTCCTATTTCCCATCCAATCATCAAGATTTTTCTTGAAGAGTGCTAAATGAGGAGCTTTGTTTGACATAGGTAGGTATTTTGTTCCATAGTATGGGAAGTCTCTGTGGCAGGAATCTATCCCTACAACATGTTCTGTTTATTGTGGTGACAAGGTTTAGGTCCCTAGAGCATGTAGCTCAGAATGATTGGGATTTCTTTAAGTGGAGCATGTCCAACAGTGCTGGGTTTGACATAGCTTTGTATGTTAGGCTGAGATCACCTCTGAGTAGGCGATATGCGATGGAGTAAAGCTGGAGTTTTTTTTAGATGGTCTGCATAGGGCATCTGTTTGAGGCAGGTAATCCTCTTTGTGAGGTACTTCTGCAGCCTTTCCAGTTGCTGTAGATGTCTTGTGAGGTACATACCAAAAGGGGCATTGTACTCTATAATGGCTCTAATGAGTGACAAGTAGAGGGGAACAATGACCATTTTTTTCCTGGATGAGAAACCTTTTGTGATGAGGTGTGCCATGTAGAAGGATTTCCTGACTGCTGTAGTGATGTGATTATTAAAGGAGAGACTACTGTCAACCTGTGTCCCAAGGTCTCTTATCACACTTTTGGTGTTAGTAAGTGAAGGCCCTTCACTGCACCCTATGTAAATTATTACTGTTCACCTGTATAGCACTGTGGCAACTCCTACAGAACATAACCCACAACTCTACAGGGTTTTGTAGAATGTCTACATGTGTTGCTCATAGGTTTGCTCTGTTGCTTATAACTCCTGTGTTTGTCTGATACATAAATGGGTTGGCCTGTGAAATGGTGCCATAAGTAATGTCCTAATTGGAGGTGCAGACTGCCTAAACCTGCAGTACATGTATTTTAAAACAAAGCTGGTTACCCAAGCAACTTCCCAAGCTTACATTGGATACAGTAAGTGTAAACACACTTGTTAACATGCCAGGTTTTCATGATATATCACATGAGACCTCAAAAATCAGGTCACAACATTGCCATAATTTCATATGACATATAACCTGTGCATTCCAGCTGGACAACATTCACATCAGTTACAGGTAACATCTGGTAACTGAAATAGGTACAATAGGCTAGTTGTATGAGTGTGCACACCCTTAAAGTAATACTCTGGTAAAGCAACTTTTGATTTAATTATAGTATGCAGTCTTCTTGGGCAGGTGTCTGTCAGCATGGCACATGTTGACATGCCAATGTTTGCACACTCTCCCTTGCAAAACACCTCTAGTTGTGTCAGATTGCAAGGGCGTCCCCTGTGCACTCCCCTCTTCAGGTCGCCCTGCATATATCCTATTGGATGTAGGTGTGGGTTCTGACTCGGCCAGTGCAGAATGTGGCATATGTTCTGGTGAACCCATCCTTTTGTTGATATGGATATATGGTTTGGCCATTGTTGTGTGGAAAGGTGGAATTCCTTACCATACACAGCTATGCGGCAGACACCAGAACATTTTGGAGCCACAAGGGACCAGTGTTTTGAACTGTTCATAATCCCCTCTAACTTAGCTGCAGCACCAGTTCCAGCTTGTGAACAGCAACCCCAAAGCAGGATGCTGTCATCCCCATGGTTCACCATGGGGCTGGTGTTGTGGTGATGTGCAGTGGTGATATTGGGCCAAACACACCTGTCGGTATTGTGGCCAATGAGTACAACCATGGTCTCATATTACCATAACACATTTTCCTACTTGCTTTTTGGAGACCTGATGCATTATTTTTAGACTTTCATCAGGCCTGGATATTGTTTGGTGTGAGGAACTTCTGCTATCTTCCATCCCTACCCTATAGGCAGAATATGTGGAGACCATGGAAGGCTGTTGTGGCATGTAAGTACACACCCAGTACTTGCTGGAGATTCCTGTTACTCCATCACTGTTGCTGTAGGGCTCCTCACAGCCTCCCTGACTAGTTTTGGTCTTGTATTTTTGTAGACTTTGGTGGGATATCCACTCCTTCCCAATGTCACTGTAGCCCCATATTTCTGCCACCTTTTGATGACTATCTGCACTGTGTTCCATGGTATGTGCAATGCTGTGGGAATGTTTGGGTACCCTTCACTAGGCTGATACATCTCAAACATGCGGTCCCTTAGCAGCCGTGTCAGCTCTATGTGAACCATGGCTGTTGCTGTAGCAGACAACTAGGTATAAGTTGGGATAATCCTGGTAGGACAGCTGACCATTAGTTGCTGTTAATCAAAGAGTGTCTGTAATTGATGGCTGTTGTGTACTCATTAAGATGTACTTCTGTAATTATATTGAAAGCTGCCTCAACACAGTACTAGCTTTAGCTTGTGCATACATATTCATCTAGGTTGTTGTACATTTGTTATATGTCATTATTGTTCCCATGACAGATTTGTGTGCTTTACAATTGAATTGTACAGGTTATAGGTCACATGAAAGGTTGGCAGTATTCTGAACTTGTCTATTGTGCTGTCATTTTTGTATATCACACATACTTGGCATTCCAACAGGTTTGTACATCATTTATATGCAATGTATACCACTAATTTCTACAATATGACTCTATTTTTGGCCCCCCCCCCATTCTGTCGGTCTTTGTCCAGTTGTCCTGTAGTGACAGGTTGTGAGGTATGCTACAGATATCTGACATCTCCAGCAAATAGGCCACTGTCTTGACCACCATGATCCAATGCAGTAAACACCACCACAGGTGAACATGCAGATATTGCCAAATGGCTGAGTGAAACAGTTGTGTGCATATTCACATGCACTAACCTTAGCATGCCTGAGGTACTGGTGAGCCACAACAGGGAAAACCCATACTTACTGGGTTCAGACTTCTGTCCCATGTGAAGACCAGAGGGACCTATGTAGTTGTGAGGGAGAGGTATTGTCAGCAGATTCAGATTAGGCATTGCTACAAGATGAAGGCTGCATTTCTGATCAGGTACAGTACACACTATGATATTACACAATCTGCGTTCTTCACCGTAGATATGCACTTGTGTGCATTACTACACCCCACCCACTAATCCATTTTGCACTGATGTATGCATCTAGATGCTATGTAGAAGACAGTTTAAATGCTACCACATTACATTGATGTGCACTTTGGCCTTACCTGGATGCTCCTCGCCTGTTGCCTGGGTGCCACCCACCTACACAATTGCTGTTTCCCATGTTTGAGTTTGTGTGGGGGCTACCCCAAGGTTGGCAAGGAGCTCCTCTGTCACCATAAGTGGGGCCTGTGCAGCTGAACCCCCACCAGCAGCAGTACAGTCCCCTGCTACAGCAGCAGCCCTTTGCCGGGAATGGTGTATCAGGTCAGTTTCTCTATGCCTGACTTGATCATATGTATGGCCATGGTAGCCCAACACATTCACTCTGTGGATGATCTCATCCAACAGGGCAGTCCACTCCTGCAGATTTTGCTGGCTATGGCCAGAAAGGATGCCATAGTTTCAGATTACAACTTCTATGATGGCAGCTGTCTCTGCATCGGTGTAAGGCATTTGGCCGCTGCATGGCACCTGAAGGACATGCACAGGGAAGCACATCACAGGACTCAGACATTGCCCAAAGTTCTTTACAGAGCCAGCACATGCATATGGAATATCATTAGCCACCACTTACAAACACATCGTACCCCTATACCTGGCAGCACATAATGCACGCACTCAGGTCACTCCACAACAAGTACAAATATAACTCTGTCATTGTCCATGTTGGTGTGAATGACCTGAGATATACCTCTCTGAACTACATGAATCGAGACATGGAGGAGCTCTCTGATCTTGCAGGCCAGGCAGGTATGACCCTAACCCTGAGTAGCATCCTGCCATCATCCAGAATAATACCACAGTACAAGGACAAAATGATTGAATTCAACAATTGGCTAAGTTTCTGGTGTCATTCTAAGGGGATCAAGTATCTGTCTGCCTGGGATGACATGATTGACAGACCATGATGCTTTGCCAGGGATGGCCTGCACCTGTTGCCCTTAGGATTCCGGATACTGGCTAAGGCTCTTGCCACCCCTGTAGTGCCTTTTTTAGGCAAGGTTCAAATGACAAACTCACCACTGTAACAGGTACAAGCAAGCAAAATCTGAGTGTAATGCTACTCAATGCTAGATGTCTAAACCTCAAAATGCATTCACTCGAGGCACTCCAAAAAATGGAGAACATTGACATCTGTGCAGTGACAGAGACCTGGTACAAGGCTCCAGAGAGCACCCCTGCATTACCAATCTATAATTCATACCACACCTTTTGGCTGCCTAACCTGGATTGAAACACTAAAGGTGGAGGCGTGTCCATATTCATTAAAGATATCCACACCTCTAGGCTAGTTGCTCAGCATAATGCAATATAGATTATCCAGGTGCAACTAACTCTGGGCAAGACCACAATCCAAATTGTAACTTGCTACCAATCTCTCAACATGCCCCAGGATTCCCAATCCTCATTTCTTGATACACTGGAAAATATTAGGGTACAACCCAAAACCCTAATAATGGGTGATTTCAACTACCCCACCATTAACTGGGGAAAACTACTCATGCACCAACTCTTTTGCTCAACGTTTTCTAGAATTCATAAATTCCAACAACTTGGATCAACTTATTCACACCCCCACCAGGGGCAGCAATATCCTAGACCTGGTCATTACCAACAAGGGCGACCGGTGTTCCACACCAGAGGTCAATTCCTCATTGGTCAGATCCAACCACAAGCTAGTCAGCCTAGACATCCACATCCCACCCCCACCCCCCATTAGGGAAACCACTGTAAAAAATTTCTCCAAAGCCAACTTCACGCTTCTTAAGATAGAAGTAAAAAACTTCACGACACCCATGCAGATGGACAATAGAGGTAAGACTGCTGAATCCTACACAAATGCACTTTATAAGCACTTACACAAGTGTATGGATCATGCTATCCCTAACAGAACAAAGATGCTATCCTCCAGAAAAAGGAAGCCAATCTGGTGGTCCCCTGTCATAAACAAACTCTACAACAGAAGAAAGAAACTGTTGCAAAAAAGAGTAAAATCCCATGACTGGAAGAACTCCCTGGTCAGCCTCAGTAAGAAGCTGAGATCCCTCAAAAAATCCTCCAAAGCTAGTTATGAAAACAAAATCGCCACTGATTCTAAAGACAACCACAAAGCATTCTATAGCTATGTCAAAAATCTGAATGGCAACACTCAGATCTGCTCTGAGTTACAGCACAATGGCACTAAATATACAGAACCAACTGATATTGTCAACATTCTGGCAGATAGGTTCAGTGCTAACTTTACCCTCCCTCACCCCCTAAAGGGCCCATCTCTATACCAGAAGAATGCAAAGTTCCTGTAATCAAGGCTGCACAGTTAAAACTCACACTCTCCAAAGCCAAGAACACAGCATCCATGGGACCTGACAACATCCCAGGCAGCATTCTCCATGAACTACAGAATGAATTTGCATCCCACCTAAGTGCCATGTTCAATCATAGCCTCACATCAGGCTTTGTGCCCACTGAATGGTGCAGAGCAATGGTTATCCCACTCCACAAAGGGGAAGCCACCATGGACCCCAGGAACTACCACCCCATTAGCCTAACGAGCCTGGTCTGCAAGGCCAAGGAACGTATCATCATGGGACTTATAAACAAAGACACTGGTAATCTCCAAACTCTGGACCCCACCCAGTTTGGGTTTGTAAAAGGCAGATCATGTCTACTAAACCTGACTGACTTCTTTGACGCAGTCACCAAAGCCTTAGATGATGGTAAGGTGGCTCACAAAGTCTATCTAGATCTCGTCAAGGCTTTTGACTCCATCCCCCACTCTGGAATTAAAAAGAAACTCACTAAACTAGGTATATAACCCTATGTCACAAGATGGGTTGCCAAATGACTCACAGACCATCTCAAAAAACTACAGCTTTACTCCGTCGCATATCGCCTACTCAGAGGTGATCTCAGCCTAACATACAAAGCTATGTCAAACCCAGTGCTGTTGGACATACTCCACTTAAAGAAATCCCAATCTCTCTGAGCTACATACTCTAGGGATCTAAATCTTGTCACCACAATAAACAGAACATGCTGTAGGGATAGATTCCTGCCCCAGAGACTTCCCATACTATGGAACAAACTACCTACCTATTTCAAACAAAGCTCCTCATTAGCACTCTTCAAGAAAAATCTTGATGATTGGATGGGAAATAGGAAATTCATTCTGGGGCTCACCTCTGTGGCTCTGCTTGACAGGGGCACAGGAAAATATTTTTCTTGGATGGTGAAAGCCATGGTACCTTTTTAGCTAGGCTTGTATAGGCCCTAGAGCTGATAGCCTAGTACCTACCTATGAACCTATGAACCTATGAACATGTATTGTACTCCTGGTCCTAATATGTCATGTTCCCCCCAGTACATTGCATAAACCACCATTCATCATGCACGTTTGTGTAGAGGGATGACATCCTTGCAGATGGGATGCCAGTGGTGCTCAGGCTTTGCTTGCATACACTGTGTAATGGATCTGGAAGCATATGGCTGTGTTCATGTAGGATGCAGACAGAAAAGTTCCCAAAGGAACTTGATTTTGTCAACTTTTATTAGGCAGTTTTGACCTGATCCATGATGATGAGGGGACAGGTATATATGCTGTGCATATCCAGCTATACTGATGGTGATCCAGGGTGGTGATGTTTGCCATCAACCTGTCAGCAGCAGGTTGGCTGTAGCTATGGTGTGTGTGTATATGCTGTGATTGACCACGATTACAAGGTGGGTTGGGTTGGTGCTGACATATGTGAAGATGACCTTGTGATTGCCCTTAGTGGATATGTCCAATTTTTACTCATAGTTAGCCTTACAGTAATCCACCTGTGATCTATTATGCTGGTTCAGACAAAGGTTGACATGCCATCCAGTTGATGCCTGCTCCTACTTTGCCCTGTACAACCAGTATACCATCACATTATGTGCTTTGTGCATTGCTGCTGTCCAACAAAGGGGATTTCTCTAATTTTGGGGAGACAGGTTTTACAAGTAATGTATTGCTGAGGGCATAAAACTATGTGGGTGGTCATATATCTATTTGTAGTACGGACGGACACAGGGTCAGAACACAGTTGGCCACATCCTAAATTTCAATGTGATACTCATGCTTATTATACTACCCATGTCTGTGTCAGGGCAATGACACAACAAGTAGCTGTAGAAGTGTAACTCTGTTGGATGCACAGAAACTAAGGTTACACATGTGAACAACATGTACAGTTTATTTATCTGACATTTTGCATCCCATGTCAGTTGTTAAGAGGCAGGCAGGTACACCTAACCATACATACATATGCACAGGTAATCATGCTATACATTTCTGTTCCATGTCAGTATGGCACACTGTAATGGCAGTCTTGCTGCTCAGTCAGTCATGTCAACCTGTTAGTGCATGACATCTGTAGGGCAACAGATATACATGGTGAGCTATGGGCCACAATTAGTAACACTTTCTTCATATTGCTGTAACACACATATGTCATTTGATAGTGCAGTAGCCTTTGCAATCACAGACATACCCTGGAGGATGTCTGATGCTCATATGGCGGGCAGAGAGGGGAAAGGCTATGTGTGTGGCAGTGAGGGTAGGAACTGTTAATGTTGTGAGTATGACTGGTATGGGGACAGAGCTAGCTGATATGCTGGAAAGGGGAAAGGTGGATATATTGTGTGTGCCAGAGACTAGGTGGAAGGGATGTACAGCAGTGTGTATAGGACTCAGGTGCAAATAGTTCTATCATGGTGTATGTGATGCTCATGCCCTGGACCATCAATCAAGGAACCTCAATCCTCACCACTAACACCAGAGAGGGCAACTCATGTAGGACAAAAGGATAACAAATGCACACAGTAAAGTGCAATTTCCCTTACGAGCACACAGAGATCACAGTCAGTCCGGAGCTGGTCACTCCCTTGCTCTCCAGGTCCCCAATAAGACTCCCCACTAGCACAGTTATAGGGTCCAGATCTCAGCCTAGTGGGCAAGCTAAAATCCCTAGCACCCTCTCTGTCCATCCAGTGCTTTGTGTCCCTGCTCAAGTAGCTGATACACACACACACACACACACACACACACACACACACACACACACACACACACACACACACACACACACACACACACACACACACACACAGACACACGCACACACACATGCACTTAGAGAAGAGTCTATACAACCACACAGGCACTCCTGGGGAAGGCTGGAACAGTTTCCCCAGCTGTGCCCCTTTCTCCCAGACTATACAGTAGTTCCACTTACCACCACCGACTAATACTTATCAGCTACTCAAAGGTCCTTAAAAGGGTGTCTAATAATTACTGTGCAATATTATTATCCAATTGGTAGTTGTGACTAAACAGTCAAGGTTTATTAGAGTGACTTGGTACAGGATCAATATAAGCATGCAATGTACACTTAGAGCTTAACGTATCTCTACACTAAACAGCCACAGTTGAAAGGTTTTAAAATATTTAATAATACATAATAAAAGGAGAAGATGGTACTTCTTACTACACAGTGCTAGTCAAGAGTTCAGAGATCACACAGAAATACTTAAAATAATTCAGTAGTACAGTTCTGACATCAGAAAAAAAACAATTAGTCTAATCTTTCTAGTTCCTAGCTGTTTCTAAAAGAAAACACAAGTCTAAGACAACTTATATATGAGCCAGAATGTGCTGCGAGTTGGATGATCAAGACAAAAATGCTTAATGCCTCCTGATTGTCTCTGTTTAAATTATTTTCAGTTCTGATTCCCATTACATCATTCTTTTAGACCTTCCTGGGGTTCCCAGGCTGACAGAAACTGCATTTACATTATTTTATACCTAAACATAAACTCAAGAAAGAACGATTAACTTCTGTAAACTCACACACATGAAATTCGCTCAGGCAAGCTGACCAGTAGTACACCAACACCATACACAAGTAGAATGCATCCAAAGTAAATTTAATATACTATAACATAGAATTTAAGCACATAGAAAGCTTTTTGTTGAATTGAGTAAATCAACTTCCTCAGAAAAAAACCTGCACAGGAAACAGGGGTTAAATTTCCCCCACCTAGTCACATGATTGCCTGACAAACATTGAAAGGTTGCCTGCATAGTGGAACACTCGCAAGCCCCTCCCCAGCTTTACAAACTTTTAAAGTGATACATTCTTTTTGTTACAGTTTCATAGTGCCAGATAGCAACAGCAAACCTCTCAATAAATATATCCTACTTTAAAAACATTTAAGCATCAATAAAATGAATAAGTAAATGAATAAAACAAAGCGATGTGCCTAATTTACTTAACCCGTTGCTTTGTGGACATAGCAAAATTTATCACAAATTAGAAACTAAAAAATCAAATGACACATTAAAAATTGGTAAACCCATAAAAGTCATGTGTATGTATATGTTTAAACAATATTACATAGTCCTAACATTTTAATATGAAAAACTCTACTATAAAAAATAATAAATATGTGTAATTAATATAATGAATTATATTAATTTATGATAAACTTTAATGAAGCAAAATCATCCTCTCACATCATTGTACAAAATAAACTGTATGTTTGAAAATTATTATTATTTATCTACTCAAACTTTTCAGTCTCAAAATACACATGATGGAACTCAATTCATTGATGCCTGGGTAGTGACAAGCATCTAGTCTTAGTTGCCAAATTAATTCATAATGTTCCAGAATCAAAGACTCAGGGTCCCCCTATTATCCATAGGGACTTGATCTATAACTTGAAAGGTAAAACTATGGGATGGGTGGTCCATTATGTGTCTCGCAAGGGCATTCTCTCCATTACATCTCCCTATAGCGTGTATGTGTTCATAAACTCATTCTCGCAATTTTCTGTCAGTCTTCCCAATATAGAAGACCGGACAGTGGGAACACCTTGCTAGATAGGCCACCTGTTTACTCTGACAGTTGAATGATCCACTTTTTTGTACCTCCTACCCCTCACCTCAAAGGTGTGTCCTGTCTCCATGTGTTTACATTACCGACACATGTTACACTTAGACATACCTAACAGACTTCCTACCTTCCTCGGTTTCCTCTCCAGTAACTGTTTTAGATTGGGTCCTCATTTATAAACTATAGCGGGGTAACCCTGGAGTTTTTCCTCAGTGCTACGTTGTTCATAAACAAATTCCAATTTTTCTGAACTATAGCTGTCACTGTTTTAGCATCCAAGCTAAATGTTAGAATAAAACTATAAGGACTTATGCCCTCTACAACCTGACTTGTATTTGTCTGGTGTACTGTATTCTGATTAAGTATGGGTAAATAAATTCCCCTGTCTCTTTTTGACTGAACTTCATCCACCAAATCCAAGTCGGGTTGTAGACGGCATAAGTGCTTACAGTTTTATTCTAACATTTAGCTTGGATGCTAAAACAGTGACAGCTATAGTTCAGAAAAATTGGAATTTGTTTATGAATGACATAGCATTGAGGAACAAACTCCAGGGTTGCCCCACTATAGTTTATAAATGGGGACCCAATCTAAAACAGTTACTGGAGAGGAAATCGAGGAAGGTAGGAAGTCTGTTAGGTATATCTAAGTGTAACATGTGTCGGTATTGTAAACACATGGAGACAGGACACACCTTTGAGGTGAGGGGTAGGAGGTACAAAATTGGGGGTAAATTCAACTGTCAGAGTAAATAGGTGGTCTATCTAGCAAGGTGTTCCCACTGTCCTGTCTTCTATAATGGGAAGACCGACAGAAAATTGTGAGAACGAGTGTATGAACACATATATGCTATAGGGAGACATAAAGGAGAGAATTCCCTTGTGAGACACATAATGGACCACCCATCCCATAGTTTTACCTTTCGAGTTATAGATCAAGTTCCTATGGATAATAGAGGGGGGCACTGAGTCTTTGATTCTGGAACATTGTGAATTAATTTGGCAACTAAGACTAGATGCTTGTCACTACCCAGGCATCAATAAGTTGAGTTCCATCATTTGTATTTTGAGACTGAAAAGTTTGAGTAGATAAATAATAATAATTTTCAACCATACAGTTTCTTTTGCACAATGATGTGAGAGGACGATTTTGCTTCATTAAAGTTTATCATAAATTAATATAATTCAATATATTAATTACAAATATTTATTATTTTTTTATAGTAGAGTTTTTCATATTAAAACATTAGGACTATGTAATATTGTTTAAACATATACATACACATGACTTTTATGGGTTTACCAATTTTTAATGTGTCATTTGATTTTTTAATTTCTAATTTGTGATAAATTTTGCTATGTCCACAAAGCAATGTGTTAAGTAAATTAAGCACATCGCTTTGTTTTATTCATTTACTTATTCATTTTATTGATGCTTAAATGTTTTTAAAGTAGGATATATTTATTGAGTGGTTTGCTGTTGCTATCTGGCACTATGAAACTGTAATAAAAAGAATGTATCACTTTAAAAATTTGTAAACCTGGGGAGGGGCTTGCGAGTGTTCCACTATGCAGGCGACCTTTCAATGTTTGTCTAGCAATCATGTGACTAGGTGGAGGGAAATTTAACCCCTGTTTCCTGTGTAGGCTTTTTTCTGAGGAAGTTGATTTATTCAATTTGACGAAAAGCTTTTCTATGTGCTTAAATTCTATGTTATAGTATATTAAATGCACTTTGGATTAATTCGACTTGTGTATGGTGTTGGTGTACTACTGGTTTGCTTGCCTGAGCTTATTCCATGTGTGTGAATTTACATTATTTTACACCTAGGCAGAAGCCAGAGCAGTAAAGGACATTCCATATGTAAATTCTGGTCATTAACTTTAGCCTTAAAACAATAGTCAGGAAGCCTTCATCTAGCCCATCTAGAGCTGAATTGTAAACATCAAAGACAGTCATAAAATAATTTTAATTTCGAAGAACAGACAAGAAATGTTTGACTTAGATTTATTTACAGCAGAAGGCAATGTTGCTACATTGTTTTGAGTTCAACATTTCACAGCATATTCTTTCATTTAAGAAAACAAGCTTGTAATTCAACATTCATATTTAAAAATGATAGACTTATCTGCACAATTCTATCTGGCTAGGCTGGCAGCCTTCACCTATTTCTACCAGTCTTCAACCCCCCCCTCCCCCCCACAGAGAACTCATGCTAGTTTTTCATGTGACCCTTGAGAAATGCTGCTTGATAGAGTTAGGTCTATCTGAGTATACCTTACCCCATTCCCTGTCTTGAGAGACCATCTGCATTGGAATTGCTAATCCCACTGTAGTGCTGAACTGACATATCATATGCTTTCAACCCCAGACTCCATCTTAGCAACTGGGCATTTTGCTGGTTGGCTCTGTTTAACCATGTTAGGTGGTTGTGATCTGTAATAACAGTGAATTTCCTTCCATACAGATAAGGCTCAAGTTTCTGCAATGCCCACACTGTGGTTAGACATTCCTTTTCTACAGCTGCATAGCATTCCTCCCGGGGTTGGAGCCTATGACTGATATAAACCACTGGGTGCTCTTCTCCCTCTGTGAAAATCTGGCTAAGAACAGCTCCCATCCCATGGTTGTAAGCATATACCTGCACAACAAATTATTTGCTGTAATCTGGACTGGCTAACACAGGGGGTCCTCCCAAAGCTTCTTTAAACTTCTGGAATGCCTGCACACATGCTGGGACCCACACTACCTTATCTGGCCTATTCTTCCTTGTCGGGTCTGTGAGGGGACCAGGTATGGTACTATAACTGGGGACAAACTTCCTGTGGTAGCCTGCTGTCCCTAAAAATGCCCTCACCTGCTTTTTGGTAATAGGTACAGGCCATGCATGAATGGCTTCCACTCTGACAGGTTCTGGCCTTATCTTATCACTCCCCACTCTATGTCCTAGGTAGGAGACCTTTGGCATACCCACCTGACATTTGCTCAGCTTAATGGTCAACCCGGACTTCTGTAGTCTGCCCAGCACCTCCCTGACATGCTGAAGGTGCTCTGGCCAGGAATGGCTGTAGATGGCAGTGTCATCTAGGTAAGCGAAGGCAAACCATCCTGCTCCTGCTAGGCTATGATCTACCAGCCTCTGGAAAGTTGCTGGGCATTCCTCATCCCAAAGGGCATCTTTGTGAACTTGCACAAGCCAAAAGGAGTCATAAAGGCTGACTTCTCTCTAGCACTGGGAGTCAAGGGCACCTGCCGGTAACCCTTGGTAAGATCAATGGTTGTAAGGTACTTAGCCCCACCCAGCTGCTCTAAGGTCTCATCTGTCCTAGGCATGGGGTAAGCATCTGACTCTGTGTGACTATTTAATTTCCTGTAGTCCACACAGAACCTGCTGCTGCCATCCTTTTTTGGCACCAGCACCACTGGGGAGGCCCAGGGACTGTTGGACTCTTGAATCACCCCCTAGTTCCATCATCTCCTGTACCTCCTCCCTCATGGTCTGTTTGACTCTCTCTCAGGCACCCTATAAGAGGCCTCCCTAATAGGCCTTTGGGGTCCTGTATCCACCTGGTGCTGCACTAGGTGGGTGCACCCTGGTTTCCCAGTTGACACATCCCCAAATTCCTGCCACACTGCTCAGATTTCTTGAACCTGGGTAGGAGATAGCTGTTGGGACATTGTTATCTCTTCCACTGAGGTGTCAGCCCAAGCCTCACTGAGGAGATCAGTCCCCAGATCTCCTTCAGACTCCTCCTGTAATCCACTGCAAATGCTCAGCACAAAGGCCTCCCTATCATGGTAAGGTTTCATCATGTTAATATGGTACAATATGTGCCCTTGCCATCAGCCTAGCAGTTCCACCATGTTGTTAACATTACTTACCTTTCTTACCATCTTGTAGGGACCCTCCTAAGCTGTTTGCAGCTTGTTGTGTCTGACAGAAATGAGAACCATTACCTGCTGCCCCACAGCATACTCTCTAGCTCGACCATTCCTGTCATACCACACCTTTTTCTGTTGTTGGGCTTCTGCCAGGTTCTCCTGGGCCAAGCCCATGAGTTCCCTGAGCCTTGTCCTGAGGTTTAGGATGTATGTCACAACACAGACTCCTTATGAGACTCGCACTCACTTTCCCACTCATCTCAAATTAAATCTAGAGGTCCCCTCACCCTATGCCCATACAGCAACTCAAAGGGTGAAAAACCTGTGGATTCCTGTGGAACGTCTCTGTAAGCAAACAACAGATGGGGCAAATATTTGTCCCACTCCCTCTTAATCTGATCTGCAAATGCCCATAGCATGGACTTAATTGTAGAGTTTAACCTCTCATCAAGACCATTAGTCTGGGGATGGTAGGGGGTGGTCTTCACGTGCTTCACCCGCACAGGACTTCCACAGACAAGCCAGCAGGTCTGACATGAAAATGACACCTCTGTCAGTCAGTATTTCTTTTGGGAAACCTACCCTGCTGAAAATCTCTAACAAAGCATTTGCCAACTTCTCTGCCTCAATGGAGGACAAAGCCAATGCCTTATGGTATTGTGTAGCATAATACACTACTACTATGATATACTTTTTTTCCTGTGGAACTTGGGGTACTCAGAGGACCCACAATATCCATAGCTACCCTCTGAAATGGCTCCTCAATCGCAGACAAAGGCATCAATGGAGCTCTCACCTTGTCTACTGCCCTGCCTACCTTTTGGCACTGCTCACAGGTCCTGCAGTACCCAGTTGCATCTCTGGAAATTCCAGGCCAATAGAATTTCTGCATAATATGCCTTGTTGTACATTTTATGTGCATATGACCTGGAAAGGGAATATCATGGGCTATGGCTAGAAGTGCAAGAGGGTAAGCTCTAGCACTACCAACTGCTGTACTCTCTCACCTTCTAGCCGTCCATCAGGGGTCCAGTCACTGTATAGTAACCCTTTGCCACAGTATACAGATCCCCACTTCCCTTGAGAGTCAGGTGCCTCCCTAGCTACCTGCCTCAGGCCTTGCAATGTAGGGTCTGAGAGCTGAGCCTGTCTCAACTCTCTCCTTGTAACCCTTCCCAGCTCCTCTTCCACAGGAAGTCTGGCATCCTCTGACAGTGTGCCTCACTGGCAGCCTGGGTACTACTACTCACCTCTACCTTTGCAGTCACTCTGTCCAAGGGACCAACAGTACCCACAAGCAGCTGTGGCTCACATTCAGTCTCACTGCTACAGTGTAGCTTCCTCCATGAAGTAACCACCTCAGCAGTCCTAGCTGCAAGTATGCAGTCTGTCTGGGTCTCCCCCAGGCTTCCAAACTTACCTGCTTGTCTCCGAGTCTGACTGCATTTATCTGCACAAGCACATGGTACTGCCTCATCCAAATCCTTCCCTACCAGGACATCTGTAGGATGGTAGTTTAGTACCCCTGTTGTCTCAAGACTACCTACTATTGGCATTTTCTCATTCCCGCTTTCTGGCTCCCTCACCTTTTGTTCCCCACCCTGCCTCTGTGGACACCTGTATGCCACATGGCCCCACTGGTTGCATTCAAAACATTTAACCCTAGCTCCTAGACATGTACCTGGACTAGTGGCTTCCCCTGCTACTGGCAGATTCTGTTGGGGCAGTCTGTGCTGCCTACTATGAGTTCCTTTACACCCATGAGCAGTACTAGGGGTCCCTTTCTGGTGCAGGGCTGCCCTGCTTGCCAGGTATAGGTCTCCCTTTTTCCCCAACTCATCTGAAGTAGCACATTGTCTATCAGCTAACCAGATCTTTATGTCCTCAGGCAAAGTGCAAAGGGCTTGTTCCCTCACCAAAAGGTCTGCCAGCCCTTCAAAGTGGTGACCTGACATCCACTCACCCACCTCTAGAAAATAAGTGCTCAATTCAGCAACATATTCACACACACTTTCATCTGCCTTGCGTCTATGCTCACAAAACTTTTTCCTATACGTTTCATGTGTTAGCTTAAAAAACTCTAATAGGCAATTTTTTACAGCAGTATAATTAAAACATGCAATGGCAGACATTTTAGATAATACAGTTACAGCTTTACCATGGAGTAAGGGGGTCAGTAACTAAACCCAGAGCCCTTGGTCAACTTCATACTATTTACATACCCTCTCAAACATATGAATGAAACTATCAAAATAATCCCCCTCTTTAAACTGCAGAAGAAAGTTACTGACCTTTTGTGCTTCTGGGGTCCAGTTATTCCTTTCTCCATTACCTCAATGACTCTGGCGAAGAGTCAGCATCTCCTTCTCATGCTGCCTCTGCTTCTCCTTTTCCTCAGCCTGCAGATGTAACAGTTTCTTATTCTCCTCACTCTCTAGATGCCTCAGTCTCTCAGCTGTTTCTAATTCCACACACCTGACCTCCAACTCAAGTCTCTTTAGCTCCAGCTAGATTTTTAAGTCCACTGCAGAAAGGTTGAGCTGTCCATTCTCTGAGGGTATTATATTAATTTATTTATTTATTTTACATTTGTTGACCAGGCTAGTCTGGCTGGATACATGTCCATTTTCAGCAGAGGCCCGAGGAGAAAAGCTCCACTATATACTAGTAACTTACAATAAACAAAAAGCACAGGAATATACAAACATATAAGCAAATAAAGAAATATTCTCATGTAGTATAGTAACAATACAAAAGCACTTTAACAAAAACTAAAGAATAGTGAGAAATCATTATCCCATAATATTTGCAAGAGTAGGACTGTTAAAAAACGAAAAAGAGAGAAAATAGTAACACGTAAAGAGTCTATAAATATTTACACTATTAACAAATTAAGATAAACATTTTGTGCCAGGGCACTCATTTTAATATAGAGATTTGCACAGTAGGGATCAGCATCTAGGTTTAAATAAAAGGAGAGATGACAGGTTGCAGTAATATATCAAGTATAAGGAGAAAAGATAGTATAGGAAAATTAATAAGCAGGTGGGACGCTAGGTGCACTACACTGGAGGGGTAGAAGTAGTGATAGAGGCAAGTAGAAGTGAATGGAGAGGACTGTAGAGAGGGATTGTTTGCTGACCTCAGTCAGGATTAGAGCAGGGGCATAGCCAGTGGGATTTAAAATAGTTTCTTGGATGTTTTTTGAAAAGGTGAGATGAGCCTAAAGTGGTCAGTTCTATGGGAAGTTTATTCCAGTATGAGCCAACAGCATTAGTAAATAAGGAGTCACCTGCTTTATTATGAGATTTGAGAGTGGCTACTAGAAGTTTGTTGGCTGAGCGAAGGGAAGTAAGATTCTTGTATGGGGCAATGAGGTTATTAAGTATGGGTGTATTAGAGGGGTAATGGAGAATTTTATATATGATAACTAATTGATGTAGGAGAATTAGATTTTGAAGTTCAAGCCAGTTAAGGTTTTTGAGATTAACACAATGGTGGGTACGAAATGGGGAACCTGTGGCAAACCTGGCAATACTATGGTAGGCTGTGGCTAGTTTCTGAAGGTTATCTTTTGAAAGGTTGATAAAAGATGGAGAGGCATACAATAGTGTAGAGATGAGATGAGTGTGGGCTAGAGACACTCTGGTGGTTGCAGTAAGAAAGGGCTTAAGTCTATAGAGGGCACCTATCTTTTTATTAACAGCCTTGATGGTTAGATCAATGTGGCAGTCAAAGTTTAGTTGATTGTCTATTGTAACGCCTAGTAGTTTAGTGGAACAATCAGGTTTAATGATAGTGCCATTGTCAGACACAATGGAAAAGGAGATAGGGGCAGATTTAAGGGTTGGGGTGAAAAGTAGTAATTTGTTTTTTTTGGGATTAAGGAGGAGACAGATATGTTGGAACCATTTTTCTGCTGCCCCGTAAAGACTTTTTGGGCGGAAGAGTGAAGTTCTGCTGGAGATAAAGCAGAACAGATGAGAGTTGAATCATCAGCATACTGAATACAAGTGGATGTCGGGAGTGAAGTAGACAGGTTATTTATAAATATGGAGAAGAGAAGGGGACATAAGATGGATCCTTGAGGGACACCGATAGTGACTGGGAGCTGAGAGGATATATGGCTGTCCCAGAGGACTGCTTGTTTTCTATCTTTCAAATAAGAGTCAAACCAGTGTAATGCCAAAGAGTCAAGTGAAAGAGATTTCAGAGTGTCTAGGAGAAGTTGATGATTCACCATATCAACGGCTTTTGAGAGGTCCAGGAATAAAGCAGAGGAGAAAAGGTTGTTATTGCGATTTTTGTTGATCATGTCTGTGAAGGAGAGAAGGGCAGTGGAAGTGCTATGGTAGGGCCTAAAACCGTGTTGGGAGTCTACGAGTAGGCTATTTTGCAAAATATGATGTAAGAGTTGATGGTGTATACAACGTTCCATAATTTTACATAGTGGAGATAGTAGGGCTATAGGCCGGAAATTAGAAAGTTCATTAGTGTTACCTCCTTTATGCAGAGGAATGATATGGTAGACTTTCCAGCAGGATGAAATAGTAGATTCGGTTATTGTTCTGTTAATTAAGATGGAGACTGTGTATGCTAGTTCTGCTGCTGCTAGTTGCAGATATTCAGCTGGTAGTTTGTCGGCTGAAGAGGTGCACAGTTTAGGTTTTGAGAGTAACTTACGTATGTGGGTTGTGGAGACTGTACTAAATTTTAGAGTGGGGGTGTTATTTTGAGGAGAGGTCTTTTGAAGGGAAGAGGGGGGAGTCTTGGTGTTTGCTAGAGAGGTGACTGTTTCAGAGAAGAAGTTGTTGAATGTATTGGCTATTATATTGGGGGGGGGGGGTCTGAGCTTAGTTAGCTGGTGTAGGTGTTTTGGTATTCCCTGGATAGAGCAGTTTATTGATTCCTGACCAGAATTTTTTGGGGTTGTGATTTTGGTTTTGTTGATATTGAAGGTAATAATTTTTTTTATCAAGATAGGTGAGTTTTTTTGTAGTATTTCTAAGGTGTTTGAAGTTTTGATGGTCAGTTGGGTTTTTAGTGGTTCTCCATTTTGTCCATAGTTTATTCCTTAAAAGCATTGTGTGTTTGTTTTTTTTAGAAAGCCAAGGGGCAGCTTTGGATCCTATTCTAATTAAGCGAGAGAGGGCATGACGCTCGAGAATTTGTAGGAAAGTGTTGTTGAAATGGGTAACTGCTTCATCAAGTGCGAGGTGTTTTAGAGCTGACCAGTTACATTCTTTGAGTTCATTAAGGAAAGTAGGAAGGTTAAAGTTTTTTTTGTTACGTACAGTACGATAGCTAGCCTGTTTGAGATTGTTATTTTTTTGTTTAGTGATGTAGGTGAGGAGATGGTCTCTGATATTGTCTGGGAGTATTCCAGTTTTATATGAGAGGGGATTATTGTTGATCAATATCCAGTCCAGGATGGCTTGTTTATTGGTTGATTTGTGAATTCTAGTAGGGGAGTTTATGGTTTGTTGAAAGTTAAAGAGATTGAGGTGAAGGGTGGGTTTGGGAGATATGCAGGAGTTCCAATCAATATTAAAGTCTCCTAAGATTATGGTTTCTTGAGGAAAGCTACAGGAGACCCAGCTAAGAATATTTTCAAGTGTGTTTAAGTTATTACCTGGAGGGATATAGGAACATATTATATAAATGGCTTTGCTCTTATTTATTTGGAATTTGCTACAGAGTATTTCAGCATTGGCTGGGGAGGGAGGCAGGGAGTCAATTAAGGCCACCTGCAGTTGCGATTTCCTGTATCTCCACTGCCAGTCTGATCATCCTCCTGGTTGCTGTTTTCTGATGCAGCTGTAACCAAAGCTGCAATCAGGTCTGCCTTAGTCCGGTTTCCATGCACCAGTCCCTTAGCCTGGCACATCTCTGCCAACTGGCTCCTTGTCAGCTTTCCGTACTCCTCTGCTGACATGCTGCCTGCTCACCCTGACTAACTAAGCTAACAAAAGAAACAAAACAATTGTGATCTGAACTCTGAATATTCACTGTGTGACTGTTTTAGAGTACAAAACACCTTCAAAGCTCACTGTACACAAGCTACAGGATTCACTCTACCCACACCACTACAAGCCAATTAGTATTTGCCAACTAATTAATATGTGATGTGGATATCCCACTACTGCCAAACAATTAATATGTGATGCCCATGTCCTGGCTCAGCAATCAAGGACCCTCAATCCTCACCACTAACACCAGGGAGGGCATCTCACATAGTAGGAAAGGATAACAAATACACACAGTAAAGTGCAATTTCAAGAGTACACAGAGATCACAGTCAGTCTGCCGCTGGTCGCTCCCTTGCTCTCCAGGTCCCCAATAAGACTCCCCACTGGCACAGCTATAGGGTTCAGATCTCAGCCTAGTTTGCAAGCTAAAACCTCTACAACCCTCGCTGTCCAACTAGTACTTCGTATCCCTGCCCAAGTTGTTGACACACACACACACACACACACACACACACACACACACACACACACACACACACACACACACACACACACACACACACACACACACACACACACACACACACACACACACACACACACACACACATGCACACACACACACACACACACACACACACACACACACACACACACACACACACACACACACACACACACACACACACACACTCATGCACTTTGAGAAGAGTTTATACAACCACACAGACACTCCTAAAGAAGGCTGGCCTAGTTTCTCCAGCTGTGCCCCTTTCTCCCAGACTATACAGTAGTTCCCCTTGTCACCACCCACTAATACATATCAGTTACTCAAAGGCCCTTAAAAGGGTGTTCATTACTGTGCAATATTATTATCCAATTGGTAGTTGTAACTAAACAGTCAAGGCTTATTAAAGTGACTTGGTACAGGATCAATATAAGCATGCAATGCACTCTTAGAGCTTAAATTGTCTCTACACAAAACAGCCACAGTTGAAAGGTTTTAAAATATTTAATAATAAATAATAAAAGTACAAGATAATACTTCTTGCTACACAGTGCTAGTCAAGAGTTCAGAGATCACACAGAAATACTTAAAATAATTCAGTACAGTTCTGACATCACAGAACAACACTTAGTCTAATCTTTCTAGTTCCAAGCTTTTTCGAAAAGAAAACACAAGTCTAAGATAACTTACATATGAGCAAGAGAGTGCTGTGAGTTGGATGATCAAGACAAAAATGCTTAATGCCTTCTGATTCTCTCTGCTTAAATTGCTATTTTCAGTCCTGTTTCCCATTACATCATTCTTTTAGACCTTCCTGGGGTTCCCAGGCTGACATAAACTGCATTTACATTATTTTACACCTAGGCAGAAACCAGAGCAATAAATTACATTCCACATGTAAATTCTGGTCATTAACTTTAGCCTTAAAACAATAGACAGGAAGCCTACATCTAGCACGGCTGGAGCCGAATTGTAAACATCAAAGACAGTCATGAAATAATTTCAATTTCAAAGGACAGACCAGAAAAGCTTGACTTAGCTTTCTTTACAGGAGAGGTAAATGTTGCTACATTGTTTTGAGTTCAACATTTCACAGCATATTCTTTCATTTAAGCTTGTAATTCAACATTCATATTTACAAATGATAGAATTATCTGCACAATTCTATCTGGCTAGGCTGGCAGCCTTCACCAATCTCTAATAGTCTTCACAGTGTGTATGGGAGGGGAAATGGTGTAGGGGTTAACCTGAAGGAACATTACACCAAGAGTGTTTGTGGAAGTGATAAGAATGTTGGTTAGGGTGATGTTCAGGAGGCTGGGAGTTGATGGTGTAATGTTTACAGTTGTTAGAGTATATGCTCTGCTAATTGCATGTGTGATGGATGAGACAGACGAACTTTGGTGTGATTGAATGAAGTGGTGATGCATGTACCCAAGGGTGAGTGACTGGTGACTGGAGCAGATTTCAATGGGCATGTTGGTGAAGGGGAAAGAGGGGATGCAGAAGTGATGTGTAGGTATGGTGTTAAGCAAAGGAATGCAGAAGGTGAGATGGTGGTGGAGTTTGCAACAGAGATCGGACATGGGTGTGGTGAGTACATAGTATTACAAGACCAAGAGGCATAGGGTGACAAATAAGAGTGGAGTAAGATGCACA